>NC_133658.1:82215006-82346720 GCF_037893015.1 Macrotis lagotis | reverse complement strand
CATGCCTTTGCACACAATACTCTGGAGCAAGTCACCTGTTTGTTTCCACAGATTATTGTGGAAGCAGCAAGGTGAAGAAGAGGGGAAGGAAAATAAATCAGTATTAAAGTTAGAGAATCCAAGAGCAAAGATATCATGCTTGAGAAAAAAAACAGAGCCACAGTCCAAGGAGTAGAGCAGGTTTAAAAACATGGAGCTTGCAGAGGCAGAAGGAGAGGAGGAGAAGCATGCAACCATCTCAGGACAGCAGAAGGGCTAAAATCCCCAAGTGGTCAGGAGCTCACTCAGCCCTCACTGGGGACATTTCACATGATCAATCTGGTATCCCATAGTCCTGCCCTCACTTTTATGATCAATCTGTGAGACTTTTTTGATCAAAAAGCTACATTGACTGGACAAAGAGCAGAATTTCCCCATGCCCTTTTGCCTCCTTTTTGAGTCAGGAGAAAGAGTGGAAAAGAAAGAGGGAGCAGATATCTGTAAAATAAGAAGACCAGATAAAATAGACTTAGAGGTCCCATTCAGCTACAGACCTATGATATATGTTATAGGTTTCTTCTAACTGTAATCAAAGAAATAAACAGTCTATTTAATTTTTAAGCATCAATGGGTTAAGGTAATCTTGTTAAAAAGGGGTTAAACAATTCTAAAAGACTTGTGATGGAAAATACCATACACTTCCAGAGAAAAAACTATTGAGTCTGAATGCAGGCCAAAGCACACTGTTTTCATTTATAAAACTGGTTTTTATGTTTTTTTCTTTCTCATGTTTATTTTCCCTTTTGTTCTGATTCTTGTTTCACAACATAACTAATATGGAAATGTGTTAAACATGATAGTACATTATAACATATATATATATATATATATATATATATATATATATATTATTACCTACTATCATAGGAAGGGGGAAAATAGGGGGGAAGGGAAGGGAGGGAAGCAGAAAAATGTGGTACTCAAAAATTTTACAAAAAAAAAACAATGTTGAAAACTATCTTTACATACAAATGGAGAAAAATAAAATAAAATTAAAAAAAAATAGTGGTTGAGGGAGGTAGTAAAAATCAATAGAATTGGTAATAGTATCTCTTACCAAGAAACACTACAAACACTTCTACTACCACTCAAATGGTATAAAAAGATGAAATCTGAGAGAAGAGGTTATGGGGGACCATACCAAAGATATTGATGATAATTAAATTTTTATGGACACCTTAAGTTATAAAAAGCACATCCCCTACCACAAGCAACGGTGAATTAAATCCTAAGATCTTCATGTCACAGAAGATGAAACTGAAGCTTAAAGAAAGATCTGATTTCAAGGTAAGGGCTCTTTCTATTTTCAAACACTGACTTTTTTAATACTTCATCTTGACATACTCTATTTCTGAGGGTGCTACCCATTTACCACATGTCAACTATGCATTAAAATCCAAAATAGTGTTTCTAAAAGGGAAAAAAAGTATGTTGACTGTAAGGTAATTGTGATAATTTAGTTCTAAGTAAACCAGACATAGAAGATAACTGCAAATTGTCATCAATAGTCATGCACACCTTAAAAATTTCAACAACATCAATCATTATTAGCAATCAGGTTTCAAAGACCAGCACTGACTCGACACATTCAAAGTCGGAGACCATCTTGCCCAATCCATTCATTTTAAAGTAAAGTGAGGTCTACCCACCCTCTCCAGGCAAGAATAAACTTGTCCTTTAGAGAAGAATGGACAAAGTTTTAGAGATGGTCTATTTATGCCTCTCTTGCGAACTGCCCACCATAGATACACATAATTTACATGGGCAACGCACCCACCTAAACTTGTATTTGTGGAAGGTGACTCAGTTATTAAATACTCTGCAGGCAGGGTATAAGTTGTGTCAAATTCTACAAAACTGGAAAGAGCAAGAGACAGATTTGTATTTCTGTCAAAGAAGGACCAGTATAGACTGGATCATTACCAGAGGATTATCTATCAGGAGACGATGTATGTATATATAGATATGTGTGTGTCTACATGTATATGTTTGTGGATATGTATGTATATTTATATCTATATCTATTTAACTGTAGTATTGCATTAAAAGTCATCTCCTAAAATGTGGTGACACTTTTTCAGAGAAGTTCCCTTAGTGCCAAAGTAGCAGAACCTAGAAATTTTATCATTCCTTATCATCAATATCTAGATATACTAAAAGGTTGAATTTGAACATTGCCTCCTCACCTGCTTCTTCACTTGTTCTCCACTCAGATCCATAAATCATTTCCATTTCCAAGGCTCTAATATCTGCATGAAACAGCAACATGATAGGAAAAACTACTGGATCTGGAGTCAAAGACCTTGGTTCCCATCATATTTCTGTCACCAGGTAGTTTTGTGATTTGGGGCAAATCCCTACTTATCTTGGGGCCAGTTTCCTCTTCAGTAAAATGAATAAGCTAAATTTGATGATTAGTAAGGAACATTCATATCTGACATTCTGGAATTCTCTATCTAGAATCTTATTTTTAATGTGTTCTTACTGAATAGCTAACTTACTTCTATCTTTAGGGAATACAATAGACATGGCAGATTAATTCTCAGTCTTAAATTGTCCTCCATCACTCACTCTGCTTTTGAATATGGCTAGAAAAGTCTGAAAAATCCATCCCAATGTGGTCCACTATAAGTCAGTTTTTGCTTGAGAAATGGTCCAGTGGAAAGACTAGACATGGAATCATTAGACCTGGGTTCCAAATCCAGTTCTGTCTTTTGCTTCTCATGTTATTAATAAGTATGTTACTTAATATCTTTAGACTTGAATGCCTTCATCAGAAAAATAAGGAAATTGAACTTCTATGTCTAAATCTATGATCACATGATTCCTTATGTGCTATATCAATCATCCTTTACATTTTGCAATTTACAAAAAATTCTTAATTTCCAGTAAAAATGCATTGTGCAAACATTATGGTTAAAAAGGACCTTAGAGACAATCCATTGAGAGAATCAGGTCTCTGGGGGCTAGAAAAGATCTCAGAGTCCATCTTATCAAATCCCTACCTAAGCATAAATCTATTGTACAATATTCACACTCACCTCCTTCCCAGCCTTGAACAAACTTGTCTTTTCATCAATTTGCCCTACTTCCTATTCCACTCAGTCAATTCATTTTACCAACTAATTGATGCACTTATCTTTCCTTATTTATCTGATATTTCTATTTTCTTTTCATCCTTCTTGAGTCTATCGCCTTTAGATTGTCTTCTAATCATTCTTGACTCTTTGATCATTTTCCTCTTTCAACCAACCCAAAAATTCTATCTAGATCAGTATTTAGACTTGGAAACTATTCTTCAAATGTTTTTCAATTTCTTCAAAATACTGTCTAATGGCTCCTCAAGTCTAACTGCTGTCCTATTTTGCTAGTTCAAATCCTTCCAACTCACTTGCATATTTTTTTCTCTTTATTGTCTAGCATACTGACTACAGAAGAGTGATCTGCTGAGACTGACAGGGATAGGGAGCTGGACTACTCTCTATTTGATAACCTAGTCATGTAGTGCTGTACTAGGTTCATTACAGGGGAATCTGACCTTTCTAAAGGTGACTAGGCTTTCAACTCATATCCATTGGATTTATCACCTTCATCTGGGCTTCTCCGGAGACAATTTTATTTTTGGAACTAGTCGAGAGCTCCCCCAGTTAAAAAAAAAAGGAAAAAAGGCCTTCACTATACCAGATGAATAACGTATACCAAATAGAAAAGAAAAAGCATGAAAACATATAAGAAAACCATAGTGTGGATTACCAAATAAACAATGGAATGTACTGTCACTTATAACTTGCAGAGTTGAGTGGGAAGCCAATATGAAATCTCTTTTGGAACACCGAACAGTTTCTACAAGACTGCTAATTAAGTATTCCACATTTTACCTCTGGGATGGCATTTTCCAATCAATAGTTAATCCTAATCACCTATTTTTTTTGGAACTAGATCAGTCCTATAACTACTTAGGCCTTCTCTCTCCACTGCTGCTCAGGTAAAACAAAAAGGAAAGATGCCAGGAATCATCAGTGGAGACTTTTTAGTGCATACTAGCTCTCTGCTAAAGGAAAGAAACCCACAAAAGAAGTGTAGGCTATCAGAGGCATTGGTAAAAACCCTGCTAATTGAGGCCCATTCCGTGTGAATGCTTAACCAGCATTATATTGGAGATAGAGAAGGGCCTACTCCATCTCAATGAAAACAGATCTTTTGCCCTGAGGCCAACAGCTGGCCAGAAGTCATTTCCCTTGTCTCAGGTATGGAACTCCAAGTCATCAGTTTTTCTGGCTTAGAAGTCATACCCTCCTCCCTTCATCACCCACATGGTGCACTTGATATATATACTTTGGGGGTAAAGGGAATGGAAGGAGTTGGCTTCATTATACTTACTTGATTCAAGTCATTTTCTCCCATTTCTTCACTCACAGAAGCCAGAATAGAAAGTGGTAGGTGGCAGCCTTAATGATGAGAAGAACATAGATCCAAGAGATGATATGAAAATACAAAAAACAAAATTTGGCAACTGACTGGCTATGAGGAATTAGGGACACATACTAGATGAAGATGATACTGAGGTTTTGAACCAGAGTGTACAGAAGCATAGTGATGTCTCAATATAAAACTGGAACTTTGGTTAGAGAAAGGGAAAGAAAGGGAACAAAAATTAATTCCATTTTATCAAGATACCTGTGGATATATATTTCTTGTTTACTGTCTATATATATATATATATATATATATATATATATATATATATATATATATATATATACACACACACACATATACACACACATACACACACACACACACACACACACACACACAGGCAAAATGACAATCAGGAAGTTTATGATGAAAGATAGAAGCTCAGGAGAGACACTTAAGGTTGGATAAGAGATCTGGAAGTCATCTGCAAAGAAAAGATAATTAAACTCATGGGAGATGATGAGGTTACTAAGTGTGAATACTTAAGAGACAAATGAAAAGATATACCTGACTGAGATGGAATGTTCTTACAATTAGCTGGACTGACACATAATAATCCATAAAACTATTGCAATATGTTACTAGTCATTTTTAATCCTCTGATGCTGGAACTGACTTGTAAATTATATCATACTTGGGATCTAAATTGATAGAATGTCTGCTGCCCTGGAGGAAAAAAACTGCTGAACTTTGCCCTGTTTGCTGTGATTACTTATCATCTGAACTTAACCTACTAGTTCATTCAACTAGAATTGGAGCTAATGGCCTCCAATTATTCTCCTTTTCCTTGTTTCCCCCTTCATAGAACTATTTTGTTTTCCTTAAAATTCTTTGATATGGCATGGTATAAAGACAAAAATATAACATGACCCTCAATAAGACACACAACCTCTTCAAGTCTCAGTTTCTTTAAATGATAAATTCTGGGTTAGACTAGATGCATTTTTGTTCATTTGTTTTTCTTCACAATTATAAGAACTGATTCCTATCCTTATCCATTGGCTTTATGCCTTTCTTCTGTGCAAAATATGACAAATCAGAAACATCCTTTGTATTTCAGTCATTCCCATGGACCTTCCTCCCTCTATTCCACTTCATAAGATATAAAGGGTGTGTCTCTTCATTACTTAAAGCTTTGGAAGTTTGGACATTATAGAGGATTTTAATGAGAATCAAGAAAGTCAAATCAAAGCTCTGCAGCCAACTCTTCAAACCTCACCATTTTCATCAACAACTCAGTCTTGGCATTTCTACTGCCCAAATGTCTTTTGTATTCATTAAGCTTTTCTCTTTATCCCAATGACCAAAACTAGTTCTGGTCTTTATCACCTATTTACCTAAATTATATAAACTCTTAAATGATCTTCCTACTATAAGCCTCAGAACTCTTCAGTCTCCCTTTCATGAAAAGGCAAGATAATCTTAATGCATAGCTCTAACTAAGTTCTCACTCAAAATTTAAGTAACTGACCCATGATCATAGGACTAATAAATATTAGGACTGAAATCTGAAGCTCTGGCTCCTAAATCCAATTTCATTACACCACACTACTTTCTAGCTATTCCAAGTAATTAACTTAACCAGTCTCTAATCTTAAAAATTATTGTGACCACAGGATAGAGAGCTGTGCAAGTTAACTATGCTAAAAATCACATGCTAAAGAGAAATCATTCAGTTATCTTCTCTTCTCTTTCTTGTTTACTGTCTTTATATAGTACATAAGGGAAAAACAAACCATTTCTAAGAGGTCAACAGTGACTTAACAACCAACCAGCTTTTAAAATGATGTGTTCTGAGAACAATTTGAAAGGAAAAAAATATTTGATAAATTTAATTGAGCAAGGTGGTAGAGTAGTTGCTTTCAGTGATCCTCAGCAACCCCAAAACCTTAAAAAAATTGTGCAGCAGATACAAAGTAGCTGAGGCTGAATCCACAAGATAAGCAGATAGAACCCTCTTACAAGATAAGTATTTCATGAAACAACACTTGGACACTTAAATATTTAGTTTCCACTCAGAAATTCACTTCAATTTCCTCCAAAGGTGAGGCACATCACAATGAGTTGGTACAATTCTAAAACTCCCAACAATGGGAGAAGATATGTTTACCCACTCTGTCCATGACAGAACTCAATGTTGCCCTTCAATTCATATAAGGAAGCAGCTCCTAATTCTACCTAGTCAGAAAAAAGCAAGCTGATGCAGGAGGGAGCTAGAAAATGAGGATGTGCCCTAAGAACTGAAATAGGAAAAGGCATCTATGACTGGGGGAATGTAACAGCAAATCAACCTGGGACAAGTCCTCAATCCCAGAGTTTACTCAAGAGAGGAATATGGATGGACCTAATACTACCAGCAATACAAAGAGTTAGGGAGACAAAAGGCCAGTCACAAATTTATAAGAATGACTGAAATACAGGAAGTTCAACAGAGAAAGGTTGAATGAAAAAAGCCTAGCCTGCTAGTAGATAAGTCAACAAAGAAGATAAAAGAGAAAAAAAGGAATGATTGAAAACAGTAAACCTCAAAACACTATGCTGTATTATAATGGATAATGAACTAAAATTATCTGATAATAAAGGCAAGCCCTGTTTATTCCCCAGAGATCCAAGAATAGAGTAATAAATTTCTAGAATACATTCAAAGAAGATTTTTAAATCATAAGAAATTAGAAATTAATTTAGAAGAGAATACAGAGTTCATAATGCAGAGTTCAAAAACATAAATATTAGAGCAAAAGAAAAACTAAAATAAAATGGATGGTATCTCCAAAGAGTAGAAAATATAGAGAGAATAACAGATTTAAAATTCAAAAGTAACACAGCAGTAGTAAATTTAACACAATAAAATTAAAAGACAACGATGTTAAAAGTATATACAAAGGAGGGCAGCAAGATGGCACAGTAGATAGAGCACTGGCTCTGGAGTCAGAAGGACCTTATTCAAATGCAACCTCACATACTTAATACTTACCTAGCTGTACAAGTCACTTAAGCCCATTGCCTTGCAAAAAAAAAAAAAATTGACACAAACTTTAAAAGCAATTAGCACACATGACAATATGCACAGTAGCAACATAAGGATTATAGTTCTCTCTGGATGATGTGACAAAAATTTTTTTTAATTAAATGAACACCATAATGCAGTGAATAATACCAAAAGCTTCCAAAACTTTGGAATATAAACAATAAAGCAACGATTGATAAAATCTATAGATTTCTGTGAGGAAACTCAATCAATATAACATGTACGTATTTAAACACCTACACACTTCACAATGCTAGATATTGTATTAAGCAAAGGGGATAAAAATATAAAAGGAAAAACAACAACAGCTGCAGAAATGACAACAACAAAATACTGATTGATTTACAGAATCTATTGATTGCTTCCTGGAAACAAACACATGAACAGGTACATATACACACAAGCACATTTTAATATTTAACAAATGAAATAGTTAAAACTCACAATTGCAATAAAAAGCAACACATTTAATAAGAATCAGGAGAAGCATTTCTAATATGAAGAATTTGAGGAACTCAAGATTATTCTACCATCTCAGAAAATCAAGGGAGAGAATGAACTAGTGACATATTGGATAGAACATTGAGACTGGAATTACAAAGTTCTGAATTCAAATTCAACTGCAGATACACAAAGCTGTGTTACTTTGGGCAAACAAACAGAAATTTAGGTTTAAGTAAACTGGAAAAAGAAACTTGGAAAAGGATAGCTAAACAATAGTGAGGAATGAATCTATGGAAATAGACAAGCAACAAAGCATTCCAAATAAATTAAATCACAGGGACAAGGTGTCAACATAAAAAGAAAAGAGAACGAGATCAATGTAAAAGTAAATGGAAGAAAGCACAAGTTCAATGATTATAACTTTAAATGTTAAGGGATTTTACAATCAAATAGAATAAAAGAGAATGGCAGAATGGATAAGAAAATAACATAAAACAATCTTCTGCATAACAAGAAGTCCATGTAAAAAAAGAATATCTTGAAAATGAAAATGAAAGACTGGATAAAATTCATTAATTCTTGAAACATGAATAATTATTCTTGGCATCAATTATAACATCTACTTTCATGACTCAAATCTATAGGACCAGGACTAACCTAACTCTTGAACTAAATTCAAACTGCTTGATATACTCACTTAAATTCCACCAAGGATCTCAATTCAAAGTTTCTAAAAACAGAATATATCATTTCCCCTGAATTATCTGTCATTTAACCCCAGTTTCACTATTGTTGTTACAGGCATTAACATTTTTCGAGTCATCAAAGCCCCAACATACAAGCACCTCTAATCTAATCCACAATCAATTCCATGACATTTTTTCATATATGTTACTTTTCCTTCACTTACTTTACCACCATCTTGTAATAGGTCAATGTTGCATTAGACCTGAACTACTGTAACAGCCTACTAACACATCTTTCAATTTTCCATCTCTTCTCTCTTTAACATATCTTTTTAACTACCCAAAGGGGGAGGGGTTCTTAAAGCATAGTTTTGATGATGTCACTCCTCTGATCAATAATCTTAATTGGACTGCATTCCCCCTTTCACACATCTTGTGTTCTAGCCAAACTAGCGGATCCACCCAAATTCATCATCACCATTTGACTATACATTTGTTTTGCTGTTTATTATTTCTGGAATGAATCCTTCCTTAGTTTCACCTAGGAGAATTCTTTTTCTCTTTCAAGGCTGAGTTCAGATCCTCTCTCCTTTATGAAGATTTTCTTGATATTTCCTCAAAAAAAGTAATCTCCCCCTACTCCAGTTTTCCTTGGGTTTTTGTCTAACCTTGGACTTATATCATTATTACACCGTACCTTGTTTTACACTTATCTGTGTATCTACAAGAATATAGAATGTAATCCTATAGAAGACAAGAACTAGGTCAGACACTTTTGAATCAGCTCATTAGTGATAAAGGAGCTAATTGGAAAACTTTACAGCTTGATAAGCATCCAAAACAATATAGTCAACCCGTTCTCATTTAATGCATGAACATTCAATAGAGGAAGAATGGGATGTCAGCATAATTTCTTTGTGTTAGAAATGTGAGTAAATATTCAATCATACAATCACAGAATCTCAGAATCTGAAGGAATTTCAAGAGGTACCTTATCCAACACTTAATTAAACCAAAGTCATCTACATTACCGTGGCTATCTAAATTTTTCTAATGAGTAACTACTAATTATCCTCCTAGATAGCCTTTACTTTCATGACTCAAATCTATAGGACCAGGACTGACCTATCTCTTGAACTAAATTCTATTTGATATACTAACTTAAATTGCACCAGGATCTCAACTCTAAATTTCTAAAAGCAGAATATATCATTTTCCCCTGAATTGTCTGTCACTTATTCCCAATTTCACTATTGTTGCTGCATACATAACTTTGATTATAAAGTTCAGCACAAAATAAGTTTATAGTGTCATTTTGGTTAATCATTATTGCTCAAGGCAGATGGATGGTACAGTGGATAAAGTGGTGGGCTAAAGTCCAGAAGACTCAAGTTCAAATATGACCTCAGACACTTAATAGATGTATGATCCTTGGCAAGTCACTTAACTGTTTTTGCCTCAGTTTCTCATCTAAAATGAACTGAAGAAAGAATTGGCAGGTCATTCTAGTATTTTGCCAAGAAAACCACAAATGGGGTCACCAAGATTAGGACATGACTGAAATTACTGGGAAAAAAAAAAAACAAAATACCTTCCAGGCTCTGAGACTTTTCAACATTCTTTGTAAATTTTCATTTCTTTATTGATTTTAAAATTTGATTTGGGAAAATCAACTTTGGCTAGAGGATCCAAGGGAAGAAAAATTCTAAATTATTTGTGGAAATACTATTCTTCAAAGTCACTATTATGCAGTGGCTGAATTCCCTTGATATTTTCCAAGAAAAGTTTTATCCATGTAATTAAATAGAATTTATTACATTGCAATCACTTGCAGTCTTTTGCTTCTAAAAGACATTGATCTTAGAATCTTAAATACCGGAAGTAGAAATAAAGGTCATCTAAACATATGAGCACTGTTTAACAATTATGATGCGGATTAGCAGTCACTTGATCATGTGGGATAAATAATTAAAATAGTTTTTGAGAAAATAAGTTTCTGGGACTTTCTCTGCTTAAGCATGCAGCTTCTTCCTCTCCCTCTTTATTCACCAGCTTGAATTGAGCTTCTTGACTGACCTTAGAGTTGCCCTCCGGACTCTAAAGCCTAGAGGAAATGGCATGGAGAGTCCTAAACATGCAGTCAGGAATCTGGGTTCAAGTTACTCCCTTTGAACTTAAGTGATATTGAACAACGCACTTCACCCTCTCATAGCCTCAGTTTCCTATATGGATAACAGGAATAAGAATACTTGTAGAGAGAATGCCAAGGAAAACATATGGCAAAAATCTATGTAAACATTAGCTATTGCTGTTGTTATGATTCTAACAGTCAATCAAATATAAATTAACAGACCACCATCTGAATATAACTTATCAAATGATATAAGATTCACAAGTCCAAGGAGAGTTGCTAGTAAAGCTATAACCTTTATCTCCAAAAACACTTATGACATAGTAATTACCGGACAATATCGTTACCAATGGCTATACTACTTCCCCTCTCATAATAGCATTTAGATTTTAAACAAAGCATAGCCAACAACATTTTCAGTATTTACTGAACATTAAAGTGCATTTTATAGTTTTAAGACTTTCACTGTTCACTAAACATTATAGAAAAGAATAGTTTAGAAATTTCATTTAAAGGTAGGCAATTATAGTTGTGAATAATAATGATAATAATATGATGATTTTAATGGCGTTAGCATTAGTAAAAATTATTTTGGAGGAAGCAGCATGGTACTATATTAATGTACTGGAGATGGATAAAAGTGACCTTGTTTCTAGACACTAGTGTCATTAATTAGTTGAATGACTATAAGTTACTTAGTTTTATTAATCCTCATTTTTCCAATTTATTAAATGTTTTTATTCAATTAAAAATGTGAAAGATGCTTTTTGGTTTCAATATCTTATGCTGTATATTATAAGAGTCCTCTGAGCTGACATTCAATGTTTTAAGACCATTCTAGCTACAATATTCTAAGTTCCTTTCTGCATCCAGTAGTCTATGGGAAACTGATTATTTCTTTTTTTAATAATAAAGATTTTATTTATTTTGAGTGAAACTGATTATTTCTTTATAAAATTTCCCTTGTTTAGTTTATTCTAATACAAGCCTTGCATTTTCACTATATTTAATAGCTTTTTCAGAATTTAAATTTCAAACATCCTGTGTGCTTTCAATATTCCTCACTTTTAAACTACAGATATAGATGCATTAAAATAGATAGGTATGTATTTTTTAGACCAAAGTTAGTAGGAGTATCTCATCTGCTCAATTACTTACTAGTGTTGCTAAACCATTTCCTCTTGTGGCTGATCAAATATTAATCAAAAACAGGAACAGAGTGATTTCCCAGTGTAGATGTCTTCTAATGGTAAAACATGGATTCTAAGAGAGATCTGTAGGTCATGTAATAGCTTTAGAATAAGAGGAGGCATTCCCAAAGAGAAATATCATTGGAGACAGCCTGATATGTAAGACATATCATTTGAATTAAATATCACTATTCTATGAAGGGAAAAAGGAAAAGAAAACTTCCATATTTGTGGGTATGGGGGCTAGGGATTGTTCTCTAAAAGAGAAGGCTAAGGATAAGAGATGCACAAGACACTCAAATTTTTTTTCTTGTTCATATGTACTGAAGCTATAGCTAAAGTTTTGTGGACAACATGCTCTGTGATTACCTGATTTAAAATCAGAGAATCATGGAATTCAGAGCTGATGGGAACCTTTAAAATCATCTTCTAGACCAGTCCCAGAGGAGAAGTAAAGTAATATAGCATAAAACTTCTGAAAAGCAAAATTAAGATTTGAACCCTAGGTTATTCATATGAATTTAGACACTTTTTTTCACAGTGCCATTTGTAAGTCAGATAATCAGAAATTATTTTTCATCCAACCTTGTTGCTAGTCTTTCTTTTCACAAAAGAATGTGCCTTCCATAATGAAGATATTGAATCTTAATTCAAATGCTGAATATTAATCTCCAATAATTTTTCTTAGTTGCTGATTTCTCTTGATCCCACTTCCCCAAACCCATCACTCAAATCTAAATAGTTGATTCTGAAGGTTGTACCTATTGGCAAAAGACAATGCATACACAGGGTTTTGAAAACCATAAGATGCTGTATATTTGTGTAGGAGTTAGAGGGATATAAAATCTCCATGTATGGAAGGATTATCCACCATGAAGAATATAAAGCTTTTTGAATTATTTAAAGTGTTCTTTATTTAAAGTATGAATTATTATTTAAAGTATGTCCTTTCATCTGGACTTTCAAATGTACAATGAGATATTTTGCTAACACAATATGAGCAAGAAAGGTTGGATAAGATGGTGTTATTACATGTTCAAAGATGACTTGAGAAGGAGAGTCTATGTCTATACATACACATATTACTGAAAAAGCAATGAATTTGTTCAGAAAATTCTAGGAATAAAGTCCCAGAAAAATGTAAATAAGGTCCATTTATGTTTCTTTGATTCTCTGAATCTCATTTTCTTTTCTACAAAATATGGGCCATCATGACAGAGTTAAAAATGCTGGAAATGGAGTCAGAGAGTCTGGGTTCGAGTCCCAACTCATTTATCTTGTTTTATTTGCCCCATTTGTAGAATAAGAAAGTTGGACTGACCCCCTAACGTCCTTAGCTCAACTGCTCTTTGATGCTATGTAATTTCAAGGCTGTGCAAGTAGTTTCAATGCTGCATCATAAATTTATAAAATGTTTCAAATGTCGAGAAATTCCTGAATTTACTTAGAAAAAATAGAATGCAGAACAAAAGCAAACATCCTACCCACCACAGAGGATTCACCAGAATGGAAACAGACACAAATTGGATTTTTTTTAACTAAATAATTTTGCTGACTTTCAGGAGGCCAAGGAGTCTTTGCCTGAAAGCCATTGAACATGCTGACAAAGCAGACTGAGCAAGAGACGAGGTAATGGCAGGTGGAAAGACAGGTGCTAGAAGAAGGTTGGATTCCCTCCTCCCTTGTTCCCCACCCCCACCTGGGTTTACAGTCTGATGGTTAAAAAATTATAGCAGGTGAACAGAAGCTTACTAGCACAGTTTCTCAGTCAATACTGGGTTATCAGGAAGGAAGTTCAGGGTCAACACTGATCCACCACAAATAGCACTGATCTAGAAACTTTTCTTATAACAATTATCTCAATCAAGGAAAATGCTTATTATTACTGTAGTCAATTCTAATAATGGATAAAACTCCCCCCAAAATGGTAAAGTCAATATTAGTTTCTCTCCTAGAATGAGTGAAGCTTAGAATACATAATCATACTTGAATAATACTTCTAGAGAAGGCTACATTTGCTTGCAAGGGCTAACTTCTCATCAGATGGCCACCTGCTCCCCAGTAGAGATTATGACCTACCCTTCTGTTCTCCTCTCCCACAAGGATAGTACCACTTAAACATTTTCAAGTTCTCTACTTGATCATCAAATACTTAAAAGAAAGTAAAATGGTTCAGTTATATCCTAATTAGTCAGTGTACCTGGACAATGGGGTAGTGAACAAGTATGCATAGAGTCCATAGCAACTCAAACACAACATTAAACATATCCCATATAAATATCAAAAGGCTAGACAATCAGTTATGTGAATTTTTTTTAGTTTGGGTCAATATTGAATTCCATATGAAACATCAGTATGTCATGTATATCCATAATATTAATGTCATCTTCGGCTGTTTAAATAACCCCCAAAAATGTCCCGAATAAGAAAGATAACATTAGTGCCTAGAACTAGTAAGAAGTTAACAAATACTTGGTGAACTGAAATTAATTAAATTGTAGTACGTGCAAACAATACTGACTTGGGTGATGAAAGGCATGGAGATTAGACTACAGACAAAGAAACAAGAAGATTTATGGAGGTCATGATAGTTTTCATTTAATACTTAAAAAGGTATGGGGATCTCTTCTGTTAGTTTGAGAAGAAAGATGGAGGAGTATGGGGATACAAATTTCAAAGAATCAGACTTTAAACAAAGCAAAGAGATATTTATCAAGCAAATTAAGAAAGAGAGATCATGGACATATTGGAGAGGGCAAAGTAAGAAGGATTTACTTAGCCCATTTAAAAAAGGAACACAAATAAACCAACTAGTTTCAGACACCTTTGAAACCATTTTGTAGCAGTGTTTCTATATAACTAATGTGCTCATTTCAAAAAACTAATTCATCATTAAAAGAGTAGAGCATTAGTAAATCAAAAGTAGTTTTGAGATCAACTGTAGTGGAATGAGAGCATACTCAAGATGCCTGAGTTTAAATACAATATTGTCTCTGACTTAACTCTACATAACCATAAGCAAATTATTTCTCTACTCTGGCCTTCCCTTGTATCATTTCCTCGGTGAAGGGCTTCGACTGGATGAAGTTTTCTTTTCTCTCAAAGATTTTATACATTTCTTTGAAACATCCTATAATGTTCATCTTTCATAAGGTCAAATAAAGCTTCCTGCTTCAATTCTGAATGAGTAAAGACAATTCTGTTACTGTGAGGTCTCAAAAGGCCTCCTTGCAGGAATGTAGCACTGGTTTTCAGATTCTCTTAACAAAACATGTGAAGTTTTTGTAATGTACTCTATATTGAAAAATAGCTGTCCTTGGAGAACAATATGGAACTATGCCCAAAGAGCAATAAAACTTCTCATACCCTTTGACCCAGCAATTCCAATTCTAGGTCAATATCTAGAAGAAATTTAAAAAAAGAGAAAAGTCCTACATGTTCTGAAATATTAATAGCAGCCCTTTTTGCAGTGACAAAGAATTGGAAATTGAGGGGATGCCCATCAATTGGGGAATGGTTAAACAAGTTATAGTACATGAATACTGTGGTATGCTATTGTTCTATAAGAAACCATAAATGATCAGACTCTAGAGAAGCCTGGGATGATTTTTGAGATTTGATGCTAAGTAAAGGGAGTAAAACCAAGAGAACAATGTGACATCAACAACAACAACACTGTGAGATGAACAACCTTGATGGAAGAAGCTCCTCTCAGCAGTTCAGAGAGCTGGGACAACTGTATTAGACTGGTTATGGACAATGCTATCCCCATCCAGAGGAAGAAAAGCAAACACACACACACACACACACACACACACACATAACACGCCAACCCTTCAGAATCTGATGAAAACTTTTTTTAATATTTATTTATTCTGATTTTGTACAAATAATATTTTTATACATTAATAAAATATTCTTGTTTAAGAGTAAACAGAATACCCCCTCCCCCACAAAATATAGATTCGCTTGAGTGATAAAGTAAAGGGGAGAGAAAAAAATTAAAATTAAAAAAAAGATAATAGTAATAATTGTAGGTATGGCCAGGTGGCGCAATGGACGGAGCCCCAGCCCTGGAGCCAGGAGCACCTGAGTCCACATCCTGCCCCATACACCCAACAATCACCCAGCCATGTGACATGCAAGCCACCCCAACCCCACTGCCCTGCATAAACCAAAAAAAGGGGGAAAAAAACCAAAATAAAATAAAATAGTAATAATAGTAAGGGTGGCTGGGTGGCAGACAGAGCATTGGCCCTTGAGCCAGGAGCACCTAGGTCCAAATCCGGCCTTAGACACCCAACGATCACCCTGCTATGTGGCTCCAGGCAGGCCACCCAGCCCCATTTGCCCTGCACCCCCCACCAAATAATAATAATAAAAAATGTGCTTCAGTCTTTGTTCCAACACCAACAACTCTGTCGTGGGTGGATCACATTCTTTATGGTAAGTCCATCGCAAAAGTTACTTCCATATTTTTCTACCATTGCCATTGCTGATCACAACTCCCTCCTTTTGTATTTTCTCCACTACCATGTACTTATTTTCTCTCTCCTTTCACTGACTCTGCTGTAGGGTAGCTGAGTGGCGCAGCAGACAGATCCCTGGTCCTGGGGCCAAGAGGCCCCAAGCCCCTCTACCACCCCTTAGGCCCAGAAAACTTTATAAAAAATATTTCTTATATATCTCTTTCCCTTAATCCTAATTTCTCATAGTGAAACAAGAATATGTATGTACAATGCTAATCTGACTGTTTGCCAGTGAGGGAATGGGGGATGGGAAGAGAGGGTAGAACAAGATTTTATTACTTAAAAAAATATACATATGTATATAGATGAAAGAGAGAGAAAAGGAAGGAAGGAAGGAAGGAAGGAAGGAAGGAAGGAAGAGGAGGAGGAGGAGGAGGAGGAGGAGGAGGAGGAGGAGGAGGAGGACAGGACAGGACAGGACAGGACAGGACAGGACAGGACAGGACAGGACAGGACAGGAAAGGAAAGGAAAGGAAAGGAAAGGAAAGGAAAGGAAAGGAAAGGAAAGAAAGGAAAGGAAAGGAAAGGAAAGGAAAGGAAAGGAAAGGAAAGGAAAAGGAAAGGAAAGGAAAGGAAAGGAAAAGGAAAGGAAAGGAAAAGGAAAGGAAAGGAAAGGAAAGGAAAGGAAAGGAAAGGAAAGGAAAGGAAAGGAAAGGAAAGGAAAGGAAAGGAAAGAGAACATCTCCTTCAATGGATTCAAAAAGAACCCCACTTTATATTGATTTTATCTATGATATTAAATACAGGTGCCACTGAGTTTGTGCTCTGTTTCCAGGTTTGCTAAACAATTAATTCAACAGAACATAAGTTTTGGACTTAGATGGCTTGTGGTTGAGTAGTAGGTCTGATGCCGAGTGGTTTGACACTGAAGAAGTTATTTAAATTCTATGGTCTTCAGTTCCCTTTTTTAACAAAGACCACAAGACTAAATGATCTCTAAGATCCTTTCTAAGCTCTAAATTTATGGTGCAAGTATTATTCATTATTTCATTATATATTAACTGCAATATATAATTGCCTCAAATTAATAAAATAGCATCAGGATTTATCTAAATGCTGAAACAT
The DNA here is from genome assembly GCF_037893015.1 of Macrotis lagotis. Taxonomy (NCBI): domain Eukaryota; kingdom Metazoa; phylum Chordata; class Mammalia; order Peramelemorphia; family Peramelidae; genus Macrotis; species Macrotis lagotis. Next base: position 82,329,129 of record NC_133658.1, on the reverse strand, counting down.
ACTCAATCATTTAAATCTATTTAATTAAAATAAATCCAGCATGTAAAGTATTACATTAAATGCTTTTTTTCATATCAAGGTGATTGATAGGATTCAGTTATTCACTAAACAACCATTTATAAAGTGTTCACTATACTTCATATTGGGGGAATACAGAGTTTAGATATGGGGGGGGGGGGGTCAGCTCCAATAGCTCTCACAGGTCTACTAGTGGTGTAAGATACTGACACAGATAACAAAAAGCCTGTGCCCACGCACATAGATATACACACAGACCAACACACACGTTACATGAAAAAATGCAATGGTGAGACAGAAAAGAAAACTGTCAAGAAATGAAACAAACTGCATCCAATCAAGCATTTCCATAATTACATTTACTATTCCACTTTAACTTTTATTATTGTAGTATAAGAGCTATCGATAAATTTTAGCAATCAATATTTCTAAAATATAAAGAAGAAAATCCTTTTCCTAACCTCAGTGCATGGCTTTTCATAATCTCTGGATGCAGTAGTTAGCTGGGCACATGGCTACTATCTGAGAATCAAGGCTAAACAATATGAACACTCATCTTAGGTGTGCTCTCCCAAATGATCAGCAAGGCCTAGCAGGCACAAATTTCTCATTTTGATGTAGTTAAAAGGAAATGCATCAATATACATTTCATTTATTTTAAAGTCTACCATTAATATGGTGTTTTGGTTATCTTTGTATAGAGGTAATAATTATTTCATAATTACACAATGGCAGGAGATTTTAAATGTCATTAAGTTCTCTTTTTTTCTCACTAATTACAATATATAAACTAATAATAACAGGTCACATTTTTATTGGTCTTTAAAGTCTCTTAAGTGCTTTCCTCACAATAGTCCTGCAAGATCAGTAGAATCATTATTATCATTCCCATTTTACAAAAGAGGAAATTGGTGCTGAGAAAGGTTATTTAACTTTATCATGGCCATAAAAGCCAAGAAATACCAAAAACAGGATTAAAACCCAGGTCTTTAGACTCCCAATCACAAAACTTTCAGATATGCCATGCTTTCCCCCCAGGAAATATTCACACACACACACACACACACACACACACACACACACACACACACATGTTCATTCAGTAAATATTTGTTCCTTGAACAAGATCATTACATTTTAAAAATGATCATTCTCCTTCAAATGATATACTAAATTATTGATTTAAAAAAATCTACAGGAAATAATTCTACAATATAGAAATTTCTTCTTGCTCCTTTTTCACCAGGAATTAATTAGGCAATACATTTTCCTAAAAAAATGCAAGATCAAACATTTTTTGTAACAAAAACTATCTTATTCAATATTGAAAAAATATTTTAATTATCATCATTCATAAATTACCATTGCTATAAATGACTTTTAGGTTATTTGATAAAGATCTAAGAGTGTATAGGAACTGACTTTTACAATATTAAAAATGTGATAGTATTTTTCATTATATAACATGTTCAACATTTACTTTTTTGGAAATACAAGTACATTTTTTTAGCAACCTGCCTTAAAGCTTTGGTAAATCTCATCATAATTACTCTTATTTCCTTGGCTTCATGAATTTGATATACATTTCTAAGATTAGATTTTTGGTTAAAATATGTTAAAATTTGAAGCTAATATTTATAAGATTGTCTTTCCTATTCTCTATCAGTTTTATGTAACTTATCTTCAGATGTAAAGCAGGATTAAGGTTATCCTGCCTCAAAAACTCACTGGAAGAAAAAGGAAAAAAGGGAAAGAACAGGATTGTTTTAGTCCTAAATGGATAATTTGTCATAAGCAGTGTGTTGTTGTATTTAATATTCAGATCAAGGCATCTCTGTCTCATCCCTGCAAACCCTTTTGACAAAAGCCATCCCGTGTCTGCCAGGAGTATCGAGTCCAGCTGAGGACAAATTTCAAGATGAACCTGAAATCAATTTGCCATCAAATTTTCATGCCTCTTCCAGACTATCTGTGGCATTTTAATTACAAGCACCCTAGGCGGGGGGTACTACAGATATTGACACTTGGTTTCTACAATAAACTTTATTGGCAACCTCTGTCTGAATGCAGTACTCAACTGGAATAACAAGAAATACCCAAGGATCTGCAAGCAGCTGAGGTTCTATAATCTCTCTGAAGCTACCCTGTTCAGAGGGTCAGGGGACATCCTGTTTAACAGGGTGGGAACATGAAAATGTTGGTTCATGGAAAGAATAATGACTGTTTAATTAGGAATGCCCCCAAATCTCAAAGGTGTTCTCAACATGCTACAGAAGTATCTTTTAGTTTCCTTTGCTTCAGTAGAGTGTTTTTCTTGCATGTAATTTGGAGATATGGCTGCCCTGCCATCAAAGACAGAACAATAGAAAACAAATCATTCTGGCAATCATTTCTGAGGAGTGTGATGCAGTGCTGAGAAAGTGGCTTATCAGGAAAGAAGAGCAGAATTGGATTCTGAGGAAATGTAAAACCCATGGGTTAAAGCCAGCTCTGCTGTTGATTCCTAGGTGACCTTGGGGAAGTCACTCACCTCTCTGAAACTCAGCTTCCTCATTTGCACCTCATTTGAGGGTTTTGAACAAGATAAAATCTAAAGTCATTTACCCAGTTCTAGATCTCATGGGGGAAAAAATGGGGGTTTTCCTATAGCCCAGAATTTCCTTGATATCCACTGAAAGGTTGGATTTATAATGGGGCTCCAATTTGTAAATGGCAAAGATGGAGTAGAAGGGAGCAAGAAAGTTACTAACTTTTCTTTCTTTTTATCTTTCCTATAAAGGAATTCTGAATAACTCTTTGAGAGGCAATGAATCTTAAGTATTTAGGAATCTAAAAACAGAGAAGAAGATACTATGATTTGCAAGACAAAATTTAGTTCTTTATAAACATTAAAAAGAAATCTCCATTTATACCTTTCAGGTTCACGGAGAACAGAGTTGTTACACAGACCATTGCGACAAAGTGTTAACCTGAAAGTCAATTTTTCAACTCAAGTCAAATTTTCCATCCAGAAGTTACGATGGAAATGAACATGTGACAATATGGGGATATAACTATCACTGGAAATTGCTTCATGTACCTGCATCTCATACATATGTGTACAGAGACAGATACAATGAAAACACTGATGGATTCCACTTCATTAGTGTAACAGGGAGGGATATACAACATAGGATTCACATGTTTCTAGGATTATGAGTGGAAATGGACCTGAGAGAGCATCTCTACTAAGCCCTCACTCTGTAGAGGAAGAACTGTCACTCGTTCATGATGAGTAGCAAACAAGAGAGCCCGACCCTCTGACTGTGTACACTACTGACCAATGCTGGATAACTGTTGGGGAATGAGGAAGGAGAAACAAAGACTGAAAATTAGATGTGCAAAAGGCTTTTAAATGTGTAGTTCTATGGGTTGGGGGTGGAAGGTCTACTGGATGACAAAAAGCAAAAGAAAATAGGGTCATTTCCCACCTGCCTCCTCCCAATACGGGTGGGTGAGAATGGATATAGTTTAGAATGTGTCAGAGAAATGATGTAGCTAATGACTTGTTTTCTGAATCTAGTGATGTTCCCTACAACCCTCGCTCATTTTCCAACAAGTTTTTCTTTTTCTCATTTTCTTAAAAATATATCATCAGTTTTTAGATATAGAAGACAGAGAAATATTACTTATCTAGTCTTGCTGCAATCTATGTCAGGAAAGGAGAGAAAGAAAGACAGAGCCAGAGAAACAGAGACAGAGAGAGAGAGAAGACAGAGCCAGAGAAAGGGGAAGTGTCTACCTGAAATAGGATTATGGCCATGGGACAAGAGTTCCTGATTTGGAGCCTGAGAACCTGGGTCGAATGATGGCTCTGTTAACTTATAATCTGGCTTAACTCAATAGGAAAGTTCTTCCCCTTGCTCAAGGGCTTAGTTTTCTCTTTTGTCAAAAGGAAGGGGTTTATCTGGGTAATTTCTAAGGACTATTCTGTGTTTGAGACTGGGATAGATCAACAAATGAATCAAGGCCATGCCAGTGTGGCCAGTGCTGTGGGACAATTAGCTCTTGGCTCTGAGATCCGTTATTGTTTTGCTCAGTCTAAAAAGGTAAAAATTCAGAGGCAATTCTATGCCTTATTAAGCAAGGTTGAATCCTGGGAACTGTATTAGAGGTAGCTCTTCTCCCTAGGGCAGCAGAAAGCCGCATCAGCAGCCTTCATTACAGGAGGTAGGCTATGCGTATGTGCGTGTGTGCTTCTGTTTGTGTGCCCGTGTGTGTTTATACAGCATTATTATTCAAGTTTGTCCCCAACAGTTAAATGTAGGTACCAAGAAGAGTAATACAGGCTTATCTAAAAACTACCCTAAAGAAATTCTGAGCTATGAGAGCACATTGGAGGAGAGTATGGGGATATGGGGATGTGTTGAGGGAGGATATTATATGGATGGGATACTTTTCTCTCTAAGGATAAAATATCTAATATAGAGTCAAACGCTGAAACATAGGCAGTATTTAATGGAAATATACTAGATAACAGTACACTATAACTTCAGGTTCGCAAAATATCTATGGTGACCAGACAAAATTTTTATAATTCTAGAGTAATGAAATTATAGTATTTAGATTTTAAAAATTAGCCTACTGCTTTGACTTTTACTGATGAAGAAGTAGGTTTCAAAGAGACAGAGTGATTTGCCTAAGATCATATGGTAGGGTCTCAAGGTTTGAACTCAGTTTATATTACTACAGAGTGAGTGTCCAGAATGTCATATTCTTTCCAATCTGATATTTAATAAGAGAATTTGATTAGAAAGGTTTTTTTAAAACTCTGACTTCATCTTAATAAAAGAACCAAACTTCACTCTCTTCTCTCTCTCTCTCTCTCTCTCTCTCTCTCACACACACACACACACACACACACACACACAAGTATTTCCCTGCTTCCTCATGCTTTTTTTGCTGACATAAACATCATTAATGAATATTCTTTTCAATGGAAAAATAGCTATTTATTGGATTTCAGTTCTCTCATGTATAAAGCAGCCTTATGGACTAGTCCGTAGGATTCAGAGTTTGAGATGAAAAAACTATGCTCTAAACAGAATAACATGAAGGAACAAATAAGGCAAAATAAAATGACAATTGGAGATGCATTCCCTATTTCCATAGGAAAAATAGAATCCTTAACAGTTATCAAATGAGAAAGAGGTTTCAAAAGATTAACAAAATTTTGCTGGCACAAATATTTAAATTTAATGATCTGTTTTTAAGACTATATTTGAAAATTAGGAAAAGGGCTAAACACTGTCATAGAGTGGAAATAGAACCAGATTTGTAGTCAAAAGACCTGGGCTGAAATTGCAACTCTGTTTCTTACTATATGTCTATTTGGTCTTAGACAACTCATACACCCTACCCTTTTAGGACATCAATGTTCTCTAAGACCATACCAAACTTTAAATATTGTGATTCTATTTAAATATTCAGTTTTATAATTGGAAATAAATTTAAAGTTCATTTAATTTAACCATTCTTTTTTACAAATGGAGACTCTAGGGGAGGCTAGGTGGCACAGTGGATAGAGCACCGGCCCTTAAGTCAGGAGTACCTGAGCACAAATCCAGCCTCAGACACTTAATATTCACCTAGCTGTGTGGCCTTGGGCAAGTCACTTAACCCCATTGCCTTACAAAAAAAAACCCAAACAAACAAACAAATGGAGTCTTTAAGGTGACTCAAGTAGTAAATGGCAAAGCCAGAATTCCAACTCTCCCATGACTCTTTCTAAAGTACCACAGTATTCTACAACACACCCATGATTCTTTCTATAATATCATAGTAATCTAGCTTTTAAAAAGTATTTTATAAAATGCATTGAAATGGTTCAATTAGATGAAACACAATCATACCTTTACAACTGGAAGGGACTATAGAGAGATCATCTAATCTATAATTCTTAACTTTTTTTATACCAACAATCTGATGAAGTCTACAGACCTTCCTCGGGGAAAAAAAAAAGTTTTTAAATGTTTGATAAAATACATGATTTTACAAACGAAACATGCTGAAATACAATTATCAATTTTAAAAAGTTTAGGGATCATAGATTGAAAATCCTGATTTCATTATAATAGCTTCATTTCAAAGATGAGAAAACTAAGACCCAAGAGACTAAGTGTTTACTGCTGCATATAGCAGAGTGGGATGAAAACCAATGTCTTCTAACTTCAAATCTGTTGGTTTCCCCATGATACTATGCTTTTTCTTGCTGGTCCTTATTTTAAAAAATAGTTAAGTTCCTGACCAGATTCCCCTTCTGAGGTAGAAGTATGCTAAGATCATATTGGAGCCTTAAGTCAATAGAAAGCTTCTGTCTATGGGGAAGAAGACAGGACAAGAGAGATCATGAAGGATGCTTTCTTTCCTCTTCAATTAGTAGGTGGTTCATACCATCCAGAGCAGCACTGCTTATACACCTCAAACCTATGTCTTCCCATTCAGTCTTTGGCCAGCCAAAATGGTCCCCCAGTAAGACAACACTAAATATAGAGTGTACAGGAATCCCTCTATGGAGAGGCATCTGAAAGGGGCCAACAGAAGATGATATTACTTATTTCTGGATCACTTCTCCACTCTGGAATTCAGCCAAGGAAGGAGTTTGCTGAGCCAACAATTACTTATTACTCTGAATCCCAGTGTTCATGATTAGGGAGAGAAAGGAAGGGTCTTCTTTTTCCACACATACAACACAAATCTGTTCATCTGGGCCATTTTAAAAGTAGAAACATTAAGTTAATTGCAACTAGCCATTTCTTTGTGACCAAATGATTGGCACTTAGTCCAACCATAAGAAAACGTGCTTCACACACTATCAAAACTAACACAACAAGGCCAGGATCAGACCTAAGGGAGTTGTTAGGCCTCCTTCCCCATAGAGCTTACCAGCTTCAGGCCAGGCAAGATTATTTTCAATGGAACTGGCTGATTCATTCAGCAGGCCATCCTGCTGTCAAGCCACACACTCACAGCTCCCTAGAGCACAGGAGGCACTAAATATCTTGGGACAGGCCAACCTCTTGGTAGAGCTAGAACACAGTAAATTTCCTGTCCCTTAATTACTTAGAAGACAGATTACATAGCTAAATAGATAATAGCTTTTTATGACATCTCTCCATCCAGAAGACATCTGGTGCTTAAACAACTATGAGACCCTGGGCGAGTCCCTTAGCTTTTCTAGATGTTTCACCACATATAAAATGGGGATAATAAAACTTGTGCTACCTAATTACGTAGGGTTAATATGAATTCTATATTTTTTAGACCTTAAAATGATTTTGAATATTAATCAGGAAGACTTGGATTCAAATCCCACTACTGACAACCACTTGGCATGGTTCTGAGAAACTTATTTAATCATCAAGAATGCCATATAACTCTAACAGAGCATAAGTTATAGAGAGATGTCAATCTTCAAATTCCTCCATATGTGTTAGCTACACAAAAAAATCACTTATCTGTGAACAAAATATGAACAAAAAATAAAGGAAGGAATAAATGAATTCATAAGCAAATAGATGAACCCATGAATAAAATAAGCAAAGAAAAAAATTTTGAAAAACACTTTCTGTACAACAGCTACATTAGGTAGAAAATTAAAATATCACTCTTATCTTATAAGGAAAGGAAATGTGGCCTCATTTACTTAGGTAAGTAAATGACTTACCTCAAATCATACAGTAAATAATCCAAGAGTCAGGATTCAAATCCAGTTATATTGCCTTGTAGCTACATATTCCTTTTCTACTAGATTAAACTCTCTCAAACATACAAAGTTATACAGCAAAAATTATTATATAAATGCATAAATTATATAAAAATTACTGCATAAACTGAATTTATTAAGATAGAGTTTTTAATATGATTATTTTGGTTGAATGATGTTTAATTCAATCCCACCCCACCCCCTTCATCATTGCACCAGGCTTCCACTTCTATTCAAACCCAGAACACTTATTGAATACCTACCTGATTGAGATATGACCAGTTACTAGGTATAAATTCAGGGCTACAGAAAGTAAAGATAGCTGCCCCACATGTAATATGCAGGGGTAAAACAAAGGACTTTTTTTTTAAGATGGACTTTGAAATCATACCATTTCCAAACTTTGTCATGGACATAAATACATTATACTCTTGTTTGGGCTATACTTATGTGACTTGGTCTACATTCCTCTGTCTCTGGTTCTGATATTATTTATATGGTTAGAATAAGCCATTTAGTTTCTAACAGTCCTAATCTTTTTTATTCTAAAAATGAGAGTGATTTGTTTGTGGTATGTATTTCCAAAAGATGATTTGAGGATGAACTAAATGATAAAGCATGAGCTTGAGATATTTTACAAGGGAAGTGGAATTCAAAAGAATATTGCTGCTATTGTGAAAACTTATTATTCTATTAGAAAATCATCAATTCTCTTAGCCTTCTAAGTTGTGGTACACAGAGGTAAACATTTCTAAATAAGACCAAATCCCCAAATTAAAGAAAGAGAATTTCTAACACTTTATGGAAAAATCCCTCAGAATCTAATTTAGAGGGTTCCACTTGGTCAGAACAAGACAGCTGGTCCAAATCGATTACATAATTACATCTGTGAATCAGAGAAGGGGTGTGTGTGTGTGTGTGTGTGTGTGTGTGTGTGTGTGTGTGTGTGTGTGTGTGTGTCTGTGAGAGGCCATATTTGTGAGAGTATGAGAGAGACTGGGCAAAAGGAATGTGAAAAGTAGCATGTGAAAAAGTAAAAACAATAATTGAAATTCACATGCCACTTTAAAATTTGGAAAATACTTTATTATCTTATTTGAGGTTAATATACACCCTATTAATCTAAACACTACAGCATTATTTTCTCCACTGTAAGTATGAGAAAACAGACTCAGGGAGATTGACTTGCCCATAATCAGAAAACTAGTTAATGTTGGAGACAAGTTTTGCACTGGGGTTTTCCTGACTTCAAGTCCCTTACACTAAAAAAGATTTACAAAAGCAATTGTGAGAGAAAGAATTGAGAATTTTTGTTTAAAATTCTGTGAATGAAAAAGGGTAGGTATTTGTATGTGAGATAGTGTGTGTGTGATTTATTTGTATGTAAAATAGCACTTGTTTGAATACATATATATAAATGTTTATATATTTATACATGTATCACAAGCATTGTGTATGAATATGTGGATGTTTAAGAGAAATTATTGGGATTTGGGGCTTTTTTATATCATTATTCTAACAATTCCCCCATCTATTTGATTTTGCTTTTATCCTGTTCCCCCTTTTTTTGGTCTTTCTAGAATTATTTCTTCTAGGGATGTTCCCGAATAACCATGGTCCATGATGCAAGTCTGCAAGATTTTATATATAAATCTCTTTGTTTCTCTGTAATTATTATTTATGTCATTTATCAACATTTTTAGTTTTGTATCTTTAAAAACTTAACAGGGAAATTCATTGTAAAAGGAAAAATATTGTTACTAACTTTTTTCTGATTGACACTTTTAAAAAGTATTTGAATTTTATTTCCTCACATCACACACATACACACACACACACACACACACACACACACACCTTTCAGCTTTTAGGTTCAAAGAAAGCATAGAAATATGATTTACTATTTATCTTAGCATAAGGCACATACACATTCTATATTGCATGTTAATCTTCTACTGGCCAAGTTTAGCAAATTTGACAACACCAGTGTTTTCTAGTGAGGAAAAAGGATCAACATCTGTTCTTTACCAGATATGATTCCTTCTTCGAAGGAGATAGAAACATTCTCTGGACTTCTATTTTCCACACAGACTGATGGAATAGTGGTTTTTTGGGGGAAAAAAAGACAATCAAACCACAATGCCCCCTGGTGGTAAAAAAAAAAAGAGAAAAAATCATCAGTACTTCAGGAGGAGAAACTGTTAAGCTTTTAAGAGATTTACAAACTTAAGGGGATGGAAGGCAGCTCAGAGGGCACATCACCCAACCCTCTCACTTCAAACATGAAAAAACTGAGGTCTGGAAGCAGAGCAACTAAGAAAATACAGCTTCTTACTTACAGTATCGGGATGACAATTCAGACCTCCTGAATATGAAATTAAGAAATTAAAACGTAAGATTTACGAACTAATTGAGGACAAAATTTGAACTTTTCATGATAAGCAACCTTCAAAATAAGATATGTAAAGAATTAGGCTGGATTGATGTTACTTATGATTAAAAAAAAGATTCTTGCTGATGAATCTATTTCTACTCTTTTAGCATTATCATCCTCCCTCTCAAGGTTTTTGTGAAGTAAGGAAGAGAATAAAAACATAATTAATGCTGTATATAACCAGAAAAGAAAGTAGAGTCTGTGTTTCATTAAATTGAGGAGTCATAAATAATCAAATCACAATGTTATTCTGGGGTCCATGAAAGAGTAAAAGTACTAGGTAAAGGGCTTTAGTTCACTTAGTAGACCCTCAGGCAGCACTAAAGCAAAGTCACAAAGGAGAATTACTCAGGCCTGGCAAGAGATGGCTAGGCAGTCATCTGTACCAGAGGAGGATGTATTCATTCCGAAGTGATTGTGGAGCCATCAAAGTAATGACGAGTTAGAACTTTATTTTAGTTTCATTATTCAGGCTGAGATTGTGAAGAAATAAGTGTGAATTTTAGGATTTTTTTAAAGTAAAATTGTCAGCAAATTCTGACAATTGGCCATTAAGGTTTTGTGTATTTACTTGCAGTTACCTAAAAGTGGGGCAAGAGCAGATCCAGGATTTACTGGGACTAAGGACACCATCTTTCCATCAGACTCTCAGCATGCACCTCAGATAAGCAGCTTAAAGGAAATTTCCTTGGGTCAGACATAAATAGTTCTTCTCTGGTTTACTTAATCCAGACACACATTGCTTGTGAGTTAGGCCTAATAAATCACCAAACCAGCCAGCAAAACATGAGAGGGAATGTTATTAGAAGATACAAATGCATTAAATGTGAATGTCTAAAATACTGGCTCGTTAATCATAAGAATAATAATGATACTTTGACGTAATAAGGTTACAGAGCTCCTTTCATTGACAGAATATTTCATAGTGTTCCTGAAAGGAAACCAAAAACAAAAAGTTATCATGCCCATTTTCCCTATGGAGACTGAGACCCAAAAAATATATCAAGGTCACACAGCTGATGGCTGGTTCAAGATGAGAACAACTTCTCCTTTTGAATGAGGGACTTGGGAGTTGGAAATTATCTTACAGGTCATCTAATCTAACATGCTCTTTTTATAAAGAAAACTTGTCAGGAAAGAATATGACTTACAGATCCAATCCAATACTCTTATTCTACAGTGGAAGAAAGTGAGGGTTAGAGTCCAGAAGTGACAAGTGTAGTAAGTACAAGTGTCAGAATTTAAATCCAGTTCACATGACTCCAAATCTAGTGATCTCTCCACCATTATATTTTAATGAAATACCTAGCTCCCTGAAGTGGAAGAGGTATAATAAAACTCTATTAGTTACTGAATAGACACAGATGATGACCAATAATACTCTAATGTCTTGATCCCATTCAGATATTAAATTTTAAATTCTAATCTCTAGGGAAGTTTTATGAAGGAGACCTAGCCAGTATAAAATTCCCCAAAGGTTTCCTTGAATACAAATAAGAAGTCACTCCTTCCATGGTCCCTCAAAATATGACTAGACAGTAAGCTACGTAAGAGCAGTAACGTTGTTATATCATTACATCATTACACCCTGGTAACTTAATTAAGATACATCATGTCATGGAATTAGGAAGACCTTGGGTTTGAGTGCAAGCAAGGTATATGCAAAACATAAGATCATTGGCAAGTCACAAGTCTTCTTAGTGGCAACTCTCTCAAAACAATAACAAATACTTGACTTTGAAAAATGCTCGACCATTTACAAAGTGGAGCCTTTATTATATCTCTGTGAGGTAAGTAGCCTGACTCTTATTTTTCCTATTTCACAAATGAAGAAATAGAAATTTAGAGAAGTGACTTGCCCAAGTTCATGCTATTTGTAATGATTGTTCAATTGTTTTCAATCATTTCCTGATTTGGGGCTTTTTTGGCAAAGAACCTGGAGCGGTTTGTCATTTCCTTTTCCATCTGCTTTAACAGAGTAGGAAACTGAGGCAAACAGGGGGAAATGACTTGCCCAGGGTCAAACAGGAAGTATCTCAGGTTAGATTTGAATTCAGATCTTCCTGATTCCAAGACTGGTGCTCTATCTGCTGTGGCACTGAGTTACTGTCATAAATAATCATAATGACCATTGAGTAGGGAGGAAGGTCACTAAATCTGGAGGCAGAGGAGCAGGATCTGAGATCTGTCTTTCTTATTCTAAGTCCTGTGAAGCTAAATTGCTAAAATGAATCCTGAAACCAAGTCTTTTGACTTTCAGTTCAAAATGCTTTCTTCCACATTAAGCTGCTTCTCCAAAAAAAAAAAAAAAAAAAAAAAAGGGTGGAGTTCCCCTGAAAAACTGGCTACAGAAAATGTAAAATCAGCATTGAAATCTTTCTTTTGGAAATTCTTTGTGCCAGAAAATATTGACTGTGCACAGTCTCTGACATACAAGTTGTACTACATGATATCTGGGTCGGCACACTGATCAATGACATTTTTGGAAAACATCGCCTGAATAATTCATCATGGAAGAAAGCTTCTGGATTAGCTGATGTTCCCTGGGCTTCCAGTACAAACATACATGTGTTTCTGAAATGTTAGTCCAGCTGGAATGGCACTCAGAAGAGTCAAAATGACAGGCACCCCATTTTGTTCCTTACCACAAAGACTGGGAAACTCTAACACATGTTCAGTTCTGCATACAATCTACCTCCTTCTAGCACCCTCATCATCTGAAGATGATTCCAGAATATCAGCCATGTGTTTGAGCAGTAGGGTCTGGCAACTCTTGTCACAATTGGCTTGACATAAGGAAAAAACAGGATATAGGCTGCTTTCAAAATTTAAAAAAAAAAAACAAAGGGGGGATAAAGAGGAAAAATGGTCACAAATTTGACAGAGTAGGAAAAAACAGCAGGAAAAATTCAAATATTATACTGGGAAGTCAATTTAATCCTAATATTGCTGATTTAAACTCTTTTCCCCTAAGGGAAGGGCAGGTGTGACCTTGCACTTAGGTTCTCCACCCCCTTCCCACCTTACCCCCATTCTGTATCCTTTATAACTGGAGGATGTTAGAGCTAGTAAACCTCAGAAGAGAATGGGAAAGTTTTAAAGTGTCTTAAAGCATAACACACAGAACTTCAGAGTTGGAAGACATTTTATTTTTAGTTTTTTTTCGCAAGGAAAGGGGGTTAAGTGACTTGCCCAAGGCCACACAGCTAGGTAATTATTAATTATTTAAGGCTAACTTTCAACTCAGGTCCTTTTGACTCCAGGACTGGTGGTCTATTCACTGTACCACACCTAGCTGCCCCTGGAAGACATTTTAAAACATTGATCAGACTGTCAAAGTTGAGAGGAACCTGAAAATGCATCTAGTTAACAAGTCAATCAACAAACATTTATTAAGTAATCATGTGACAAACACTGAGCTAAGTTCTGAGAACCAAAAAAAAAAGCAAAATCCCTACCCTCAAGTAGCTCACCTTTTAAGTGGAGTGACAATAAGACACATATGTACAAAACATACAAAATAAAAATGAAGTAAATGGAAGATAATCACAGATAGAATACACAATCAAAAAAAAAAACCTGAGGAGTATCAGATAGATAGAATCAGGATAGATTTTATGGAGACCTAAGATTGCATATGTCACTTAGTTAAAACACATATAGTTATTCAAATAGTGGAGTCAAGACTGTAATTCTCCTGATTCCTAGGCCAATTCAGGTTCCATTAAAATCATACTGCAAGACTGTAGTAGCATACCTAGACATGGATCAATGATGACTGGGGAAAAGAAAAAAGAAAGTTGCCTGCTTCAACTAAAGTTCGCCTTCTACTTTGTAAACTGATAGAGAACTTGGATGACAATTAAGGAAGTGTTGGAATATGTACATAAATTTTTTTTAAATTTATCTTTAGAATAACAGCATAGGCAGAGAAATGAGCAGAAGACACAAAGCTATGTGGATTAATTTCAGTAATATCCTTACAAAGCTTTCTGTCAGGGAAATGGCTGTGGAGAAAAGGAAAGAAGTGTTCAATGCTACTGGGCTATTAATGTCTCCCTGATTATGCAGTTTATTTACAAAGGGTTGTAAAGCATGTAACATAGCTAGGATGCTGGGCTACTTGGGCTTAATAAACTAGATCCTATCAGACAACAAGTGGTCAACTGAAAACCCAAAACTTCAAAGGGATGAGTAAATTATCCAGTTATTCAGAATAGATAGAAATGTTCAGTAAAGAATTGTCAATACCATTAGATTATATGATTTATAGAGATCAACTAGATGACCTTATTGTAAATTTTCGATTTATTAGCAGAAGATGAGCTTTTGGGGATGGGAGAGGTGGGATAGCTTCTTCAGGTTAGAATATAGGGGGAAAAACAGATTTGAACCTAGGTCTTCTAATTCTAAATCCAGGAAAATTTCTACTCTATCACTTTAAGATGTCTTGAGCAACTGATTTATACATTTAAATAAATAAAATGAAAATGCATAGGTCATCAACATTCAGTAAAAACTCAGATCATATCTCTACAAAGCCCTTCTTTTCTTTCTGTGAAGTGTGGAAACAGTCCTGATACTTAAGACCTACTTAGAATAATAACTATTAGTCATTTCCATCTAACAAAACACAGATAACCAGGTATTTTGGGACTCATTGTTATTTGACATGAAAAACGGAGATAATTTTTTTATTTTGAATTTTTTTTATTTTGAATTTTTTACAATTTTTCCCCCTAATCCTGCTTCCCTCCCCCCATCCCCTGCAGAAGGAAGTCTGCTAGTCTTTAATTGTTCCCATGGTCTATATCAATCCAAGTTGAATGTTATGAGAGAGAAATCATATTCTAAAGGAAGAAAAATAAAGTATTGTCCCTGATTGTTGCACTACTGGAATGAATATGTCCATCAAGGTTGGTCATCACCCCCATGTTGCTTCTAGGGTGCACAATGTTCCTCTGGTTCTGCTCCTCTCGCTCACCATCAGTCCATGCAAATCTTTCTGGGCTTCCCTGAATACCCATCCCTCCTGGATGGAACACAATAGTGTTACATCCCATACATATACCACATTTTGTTAAGCCATTCCCCAACTGAAGGAAATTTACTTAATTTCCAGTTCACTGCCACCACAAACAGAGCTGCTATGAATATTTCTGCACAAATGATATTTTTATACATTACTAAAATATTATTGTTTAAGAGTAAACATAATATCCCCTCCCCCCAAAAAATATAGACCCTCATGAGAAATAAAGAGGAAAAAAATGAGTTTCAGTCTGTGTTCTGATACCATCAGCTCTTTCTCAGATGGATTACATTCTTTATGATAAGTCCATCATAAAAGTTACTTCCATATTTTTCCCCTGTTGCTGTTGCTGATTATAATTCCCTCCATCCATTCCTCCCCACTACCATCTATTATATGTTCTCTCTCCTTTCACTCTGTCCCTCTTCTAAAATGTGTTGTAGGGTAGCTGAGTGGCACAAGAGCCTGATCACTGGCCCTGGGGTCAAGAGGCCCCTAACCCACATACCATCTCAGAGACCCAGAAACTACCCTGTAATTCCAGACAGGTAACCCAATCCCAGCCCCTTGCAAGTAGCAAAAAAGAAAAGGTGTTATATTTGACTATCCTCTCCTATGATCTACACTCTCCTCTGTCACCCACATCCCTCTTTCCCCCTTCCCCCCTTCCCTCCTTTTTACTCTAGATAACTATACCCTATTGAGTATGTATGCTGTTTCCACTCTGAGCCATTTCTGATGAGAGCGAAGGTTCCCTCATTCCCCCCTCGCCTTCCCCCCTTCCATATCATTGCAAAAGCTCATTGTAAATATATATATACATATATATATATATATATATATATTTTATACGAAATATCTTAGCCTATTCCACCTCACCTTTCTCTTATTCCCAGTACATTTCCCTTTTAGCCACTGACTCCATTTTTACAATATAACTCCATTTTTACAATATATTATATCTTCAAATTCAGTTCTCTCCTGTGCTTCATCTATAAAAGCCCTTTCTACCTGCTCTATTAACTAAGAAGTTTCATATGTGTATTATCAATATCATTTTTCTATGCAGGAATACAAGCAATTCATCATGTCCCACATTTTACCCTTCTCCTCCACTTTCTATGCTTCACCTGAGTCCTGTATTTGAAGGTCAAACTTTCTGTTCAGCTCTGGTTGTTTCAACAGGAATATTTGAAATTCCCCTGGTTCATTGAAAGTCCATCTTTTCGCCTAGAAAGGGATGTTCAGGGATAGTTAAGTGGACAGAGCACCAGCCCTGAAGTCAGGAGTACCTGAGTTCAAATCCGGTCTCAGACACTTAATAATTACCTAGCTGTGTGGCCTTAGGCAAACCACTTGCCCTCATTGCCTTGCAAAAACTGAAAAAAAATTTTTTTTTTAAAAAGAAAAGGATGTTCAGTTTTGCTGGGTAGTTGATTCTTGGTTCCATTCCAAGCCCTTTTGCAATCTGAAATATTAAAATCGAAGCCCTACAAGCCCTTAATGTAGTTGCTGCTAAGTCCTGTGTGATCCTGACTGCAGTTCCACGATATTTGAATTGTGAATTTCTGGCTGCTTGTAATATGTTCTCTTTGACTTTGGAGTTCTGGGGTTTTGCTTTGCTTTGTTGGGGTTTTTTTTTTTTGGACCTCTTTCCAGGGGAGATCGGCAGATTCTCTAAATTTCTATTTTATCCTCTGCTTCCAGGATATATGGGAAATTTTTCTGTAGCATTTCTTTAAAAATGAGGTCAGGGCTCTTTTCCTGATCATGACTTTCAGGTATTCCAATAATTTTTAAATGATCTTTCCTGAATCTGTTTTCCAGATCAGTTGTTTTTTCAATAAGATGTTTCACATTTTCTTCTAATTTTTCATTCTTTTGGTGAAGTATTGTATCTTGACTTTTCCTAAAGTCATCAGTTTTCTTTAGTTCCATTCCACATCTGAAGGATTTGACTTCTTAAGATAGCTTTCTTATCTCCTTTTCCAGCTGGCCAATTCTGCTTTTTAAAGCATTCTTCTCCCCAGTAGCTTTTTGAACTGTTCTATCCATTTGACCTATGCTGGTTTTTAACATGTTATTTTCTTCAGCATTTTTTTGGATCTCCTTGACTAAGCTGCTGACTTCTTTTTCAAGTTTTTTCCTGCATCTCTCTCATTTCTTACCCCAATTACTTCTATCTCCCTTACTTGATTTTCAAAATCTTTTTTGAGCTCTGTCATAGCCTAAGTCCAACTTCCATTTTTCTTGCAGTCTTTAGATGCAAGAGCTTGTATTTCTTCATTGTTAGATTGAGTATTTTGATCCTTCTTGGGAACATAGACAAAGAATTTCTCAATGGTGTTTCTCTTTTTTCTCAGTTTACTCATTTCTCCAGCCTATGCCTGGTTTGGGGGTACTTCCTGAGATTCTGAGTATTACTGGGACACCCACTTCAGGGGATTTTTTGGGACACCCCACTAGGATGTTTATTCCTCCAAGTTCTTATGTTCTCTTGCCTGTGCTTTGATATGTAGATAACCGTAGACACTTCCCTCTGCCCTGGAGCTGTGAGGAGGAGTCCTGGTATCTTAGTATGGGAGGTCAAACTGAAACCTGGATCTGAGTGTGGGTAAACAGCAGAGTCCTACCCCAGGGAGAGCAGAGAGATTTCTGCAGTCTCCCCTGACCCCCTTACCATCTGTGGGATGTGTTCTGGAGGTACAGGCTGGTTTCCCCTGATTCTCGCTGCAGGTTCTACGGCCAGTGATCCTCACTCCTCACTCATTTTGGTGTAGCAAAGTTCTCTCATGGCCCCTTCAAACTGTTCCAAGTGATTGCTGGGCTGGGTTGGGCTGGGCTGTGCTGAGTTGCAGCCAGGGCTTTTTTCCAACCCACCACGGTCCTGGTGAAACACACCTTTCCTGCAGAACTTCTAAGTTATCTTGGACTGGGAAAATGTATCACTCAGTCTTTCTGTGGGTTCTGCCCCTCTAAATTTTGGCTAGAGTCATGACTAGATGGCTTTTGAAGTTTATTGGGGAAGGAGTTTCTGGGAAATTCTGCCTTCATGCTGCCATCTTGGCTCTGCCCCCTGGAGTTATGTTTTTTTTTTTTTTAAATGCCATGAGAGGTAGAACCACTAGCTTTAACAACCTAATGAAGTTTCAAACTAGCGGAGGTCTGGTTTAACAAATATATTATTTTGTATGTCCTATAATAATCCAAAGTCCTTAAAAGTGTTAGCATACATGCTAAGCTTTTGCTCCAATTCTGCCAAAGAATCAAGGTCCCATCCAACTCTTAAAGTCAGTATCTGTGTCTCTAGGGAAAGACAGATATGTGGAACAGAGATTCCACAAGTCAAAATCAAGGGTTAAAATACAGAAAGAAGGAACAGAAACTTAGGCAGATTTGGATATACCCAACTGAGTAAAACTCCATTTATACAAATACTCTATTTGGCACAATGTCCAATTAAAGAGTTTTGTTACTTTGTCTTTTCTTTTTTAAACACTAAAGAGCAATGACCTTAGTGCTTTCAGGATCCACACCCCAACCCCAATGATAGAAGCATAATAGAGAGTATATCATATTTGGATCCAGGAATGTTAGACTTCAAATTCTGCTCCTGATACATATAAACCTGTGTGACCATGGACCAGTTATTTATTCCCTCTAAGCTAGTTTCATCCTCTAAATAATCTGAATAATAAAAATCAAAGAAACTACCTTACAAGGTTGTTGTAAGGCTTGGAATCATGTGATGATAGATCCAGAGCAAGACGGAATACTATGTATCACTTAGTTCAATTTTCTGATTTTACAGATGAAGAAACTGAGGCTCAAGGAAGTTGAATGACTTCCAAAAGATAAAATAATTAGTGTCACAGTTGGAATATGAATTGAGGTACTCTGAATCTTAATTAAGTGTTCTTAGTATTATTGCATACTGCTTAAATGAGTTAATGGACGCAAAACACTTTGCAAATTTTAAGGCATTATATAAAAATCAATTATTGTTGTTCTTATTATTATTACAGCTGCTATGAACCAAATAGTAACATACCCAAGAGTGTTTCTGTGCAGGAAAAAAAAACTCAGAATGAATTTTAAACTTAGCAAAATTTATTTTTTAATCAAAACTTAGTTAAGTTAATTATTGATTCAACAAGGATGAAACTGGAATAAAATCATTTTTGCCTTAAACCAAACTATTAAAATAAACCTCATATAGTTAACAGACTAAAAGTCTCAAGAATTAATCTTTCAGCCTTTCTAATATTCAATCTCAAATAAATCACTATTGTTCTTACTTCACAAAACAAGTAGAGATTTTACCTAAGGAAGATATATTAAAGAAGAAGTAATAGAAATAATAATGAGTTGTATATAACTGGATTTAAATATTATAAAGCTTTTTCCTTTTAAAAGAAATGCAGGCTTAGAATCAAGATAATGAGTTTAGTTTTAAACATTATCAATTTGAGATTCCAACAAGTGCTACATCTCATTGGAGATATCCATCAGACATTTGAAAATTTGGGCCTGGACTTGAAGATCTATATCCAGCCTGAATCACTTTCCTGAATTGTCTCATACACATCTCCACCTGAATATATCACTACTTTTCCAAATATCTAAAATGAAAGTCCTTATTCCTCCCCCTTTCCAAATCCCACATCTCTTCCAAATTCACCTAAATCTGTTGAAGGCAATACCATGAGCCCAGTGTCCTAGGTTTGAGTCTTCAATCTCAAACACATTTGATTCTTTCCTCTCCCACTCAAAATATCTGACCAGTTCCGATGTACTATCAATCTCATCTCTGCAACATTTTATGCATATTTATGCACAGTCTTCAAATGCCTACTCAGAATATTGTACTAGCCTCCAAAGACTCCTCTGCTTTCAGTCTTTCTCATCCTCAATTCAATCTTCACCAAGCGTCCAGGATATTTTCTCTATGATGAAAACTTAATACCTCAGTTCACTGCTCAAAAACATTCACTGCTTTCTTAGGAACAATTTTTGACTCCTCAAGGTGATATCAAATCTAACTGGCATTAAAATTTCTCATCCCAAAATAACATTTCCAAATATTTCACTTTTGTCTTTGTATTCCAAGTTGACTAGGTGACCAGCGAGAGTGTATGGCCCACAGTAAGTACTTAACAAATTAACAAAGTTTTGTTTTTTAATCCATGATGGGAGTATGCTGTCTTATTCTCTGTCTGTCTGTCTCTCTCCTGAAATTCTACCCTATCTTTTTTCCTTATAAATATCCTTCTTTATACTACTCAAGTGCATTAATAAATAATGTTGAGAATTCTATTTGTGTTTTGAGTCTAACACCACTACTAGACCATGAGGCCAGCAATTGTGATCTATATAAACTGGTTGTTATCCAGTGCTCAATCCAGGGTGCTATATAAAAAGTCAATAAATATTTTAAAACTATTGTAAATAATTAGGTAATGTCTATCCTTGGGAAAACTTTCACTTTCCCACAATAACAAAAACAATAATAATAATAATAATAATAATAATAATAATAATAAACATTTATATAGTGCTTACTATGTGCTAATTAATGTGCTAAGCACTTTAAAATCTTTGTCTCATTTGATCCTCACAAAAACCCTGAAAGGTTGGTATTATTATTATCCCCATTTTATAGTTCAGGAACTAAGGCAAACAAAGGTTTGTTCAGGGTCACATAGCTAGTAATTATTTGAGGTTGGATTAGAACTCAGGTCTTCCTGACCTCAGGCATATTCATGTTGCCACCTAGCCATTACAAGTAGCACAGACAATTTAGCAATTCAAACTTGGCAAGATAAATTCCTGATATAAACTACACATCTGACATAGAAGTAGTAATTTGATGGTCATATACTAGCATGCTACTGAGTTACAATGTATCCAAATGAAGGAAAATTACTTCTCAACTGTAAAAGATTTTTTTTAAAAAACCTCCCCAAGAGCTCCTTCCCACACACATGCATTAAAAAGTCCACCTGCATTCATCATTGGGGTTCTGTTCATTCTCCAGGTGCTGGATCTCATTATCTTGTAGAATCAGTTTAAATCTTTCATATGTCCCTCTGATTTTAGAAAGGGTTCCCATTAATAAAATGGTAACAGTATTTACACTTCCTTCTTCAAGGAGCAAAATTGTAACCAAAAGAACACTACATTGCAAGGCAGGAGATCTGGGGATCTAGAGTTTCAGGGTATCCGAAGCTGGTTGTATGACCTGAGGCAGGTGCCCTTCCCTTTCTAAGCTTGGGTTGATTCCCTCTGCACCATTCATTAACCAACAAAGTTCCAGGTATTGTGCAAGCGTTAATGATAAAAAAGAAAAGGCAAAAATGTAAAAGTTTACTTCCTCGAACAACTTCAGTTCTGTAGGAGACAATAAATATGAATCAGGATGCAAATGACTGGAAAGGAGGTAGCTGAAGTGGAGTGAGGAGGAGGCCTTTAAGTTGAATCTTAAAGAAGTCAGAATTAGAGGAGCCAGAAGTTTACAAAGTATTCTAGTCATGTATCACCATTTTAAAGATGAGCAAAACAAGACTAAGTTAATTAAATACCTTTCTTCAAAGTGCTAAATCAGTATATGGAAGTGCTAGAAACTCAATTCAAATAGCCTGACTCCAAACCCACAAAAATGGAAGGAAAAGAGAGATGAGCATTCACCTAGCACCTCCCCTGTGCCAGGAACTGTGATCAGTGCTTTAAAAAAAAGTTAATATTTAATGACTGATCAATTTTATCCTTACAGCAATCCTGAGAGGTGGGGGCTATTATTAATCCTCACTTTAAAGCTGAGGAAACTGAAGTAAACACAAGTTAAGTGACTTGTCCAGAGTCACACAGTTAGGGTTGAGGCAATATTTTAACTCAGGACTTCCCAATTTCCAGCCCAGTTCTCTATCCATCGTGCCACCAGTTGCCTTTGATATTTCTACACACACTAGATGGCAACTTAATCATGCAATCATTATACAGAATCGGAAAATGGAATGAGAGATTTTATAAACATCAACAACTGACATTGCAGACACACATTTTCCAAGCCAACCAATTGGAGAGCAATTATGTACACATGAATCAATGACCACAAGAAAGTCTTGCCTTACATAACAGATATATTTCTGAAGAGGTTTGTTTATTTAAATTTAATTCTATTTAAAATGGACCTGGCAATTTTTCTATTTAAAGTAATCTCAGTGAATCTTTCTTTATCTGAGCATTCTTCCCTATATAGGTCAAAATGAATCAATAACAATAATTGTTTCTAATGTGATGATGATTGTCCTCCATTCTTAAAGAGGACCATGACATCAGAGAAGTAATGACATAAGCAAGTGAATTGGATTTGAGTGTGTGTGGGGAGGGGGGGGGGGGGAATTGTGCTTAATACAGCAGCCTCATTTTCTCCTCCAGAGCCATCAGTTCCAATGGACATCAGGATGACTAGAGATAGCCCTGAATGTGAGGCAATCAGGGTTAAATGATTTGTCCAAGGTCACAGCTAGAAAGTATTAAGTGTCTGACGCTGGATTCAAAATCCCATCCTCCTGACTCCAAGACCAGTGCTCTATACTATGCTATTTAGCAGTGCCTCTGTTTCTAACGTACCTGGTTTGTTGCTACCCTGAGCAGAGTAGTGTAGTGGTAAGAACAGTGTATTTAGATCAGTCAGATCTGGGTTCTGCCACTTATTAATTTTATGAAAACACTTTGGAAGCTTTTAGGAGCTATAGAAATGTGAACTATTATTACAAAAGACTACTTTGCTTTGATAATGGAGACTCCCCCTCCTTCCTCCCAAAGACCCTCAAATATTAAAACCTACAGACTATAGCAAATCCTTCAAAAGAAGGCAATATAGCATTATTTGGATCTGGTCCCCTAAACCAAGAATTAAACAAGGGGAAAAGCTATGGCTGACTGGCATAAGTGGATCTTTCCAAGAAAGATGACTCAAAGAATTGAGCTGGAACTATAGCTCCTGAATTTCATTCTATTATTCTTTACGCCAATGTCTTACATCCTTTTGCAGTACATGAACCTTGCTTGACCTGAGAAGCTCTGTCTGGAGATATTCTTTCAAGTACCTTGATCAGCCTGGGAGCCCAATGGACAAGATCCTCACAGTTGCACCACAGACCCTAGATTTGGCGTATTCTTCCTTGAGTCAGATATTGCTCATCTTTCTCTTCACTTCCTATTGTTCTATCTTTAAACTCAGATCTCCATCCCCAACTCCCCCATCCCCACACCACCACCACCCCCAAGCTCCAGCATGACATTCAGGTGTTGCTGCATCAAGAGCATTCAACACTCCTGCACTGAATCAACAAGCAGGTCATGATCTCCTTTGAGAAAAAAACACAAACAACAAGAGGTCAGGACAGCTGAGAAGATGTATGTAAATTTTTTTAGATCTTTAACTGATAAAGATAAGCTTAAGGAATATTATTCAGCCAATCTACACTGTCAAAATATTGCCTTACCCTTCCCATTCCCAACAATCAGAAAATTAAGACTAAGCTATTATTTCCCAGGCATATGGACACAGCTCCCACAATTACTCTGCTTTCTCATTCTGAGTCTCTTTGAAAGGTTTTGCAATGAATCTAATATGGAGATCAAAATCCTAGAGGACTTCCTCCACTTTTTATTATCCAATGGATTCTAGTGTAGCAATTAGGCTGCTAGTCCATCATAGTATTAGGAACACATAACTGCTTGATTTGCCTTTCTGGGTGAACATGCCTTTAATAGGGAAGAATGACCAGGCAACTGTCCTGGGAGGCTGAAATTTAGAGATGACAGCACTTAGAATGAAGCAGAAACAAACAAATTTAACAGCTAGTCAGAAAGGATAACAAGATAAACCAGGAAGCAGCAGATGATTCCCCTTTCCATAATGACAGAGTTCCATGTAAGTTGTCCTCAACCTAAGGCATGGCATACTTGCTGCATCCTGTGATCTCTATCTCCACAGTCTCCAACTAGATTTAGGTGGAAAAAACTGGTTTTAGGAATCTTTTAGGACTTCCTGCCCCTCCTGCAGATTAGAAAACTAGTTACACTTACAGTTATGTTCTCATTGCCATCTTTCATATTAATCCTTAAAATCCAACCTTCACTAAGATATGTTAGCCTATAAATGCCCACTGTTTATCTTTTTACTATACCCTTCTTTAATTCTAATATCATTAGAGGATCAAATCAAATCAACTCAAAGGTCTCTTCTAGGTCTAAATCCTATGATAATGGGAATTTCATCATTTTTACCTAAAAGAGAAATACTTAAGCAGCAAGCATTTGAGGATCATTGGAAGACTGTTTCCCAAATGTGCACCATCCTTATATCATGCTCCTAATCAACAACAAACCCAGATCATTATCAGTTTTCCAGACAGACCTGTTTTTTGGATTTTCTGTTTAGCTTTATGTCATAATCTGAATTATTTTCATTTTTTCATTGTTTTTCTTACCAGTGCAGACTCTGAGAATTCTTGTTTTATATACTAAGAGTTTAATGAAAAGGCTGGTTATTCACCAAGAAAATCTTAAGATGTGATCATTTAACGAAAATACAGAAAAGGAACTATGATTTCAATTTTAATAAATCATTTAGTGTAAAAATAAATAGAACTAGAAATAGTCTCTAGTAAACTAATATTAGTCTCCCCAGAGGGTTAATTATGTCGTTCTATTTAAGAAGAATGTAAATTACCAGTTTCAACAGATGTTCTTTTAAAAGAATTAGTTATTTGGGGAATGCAAGTCCTTTGTCAGAACTTACCCCAGTGGAATATAAACATTAAAATCATCCAACTGTCTATGGTCCCTCTTTTCCCTCATAACTATTATCCATATCAACAATACACCCTTTGGTAATCAGCTGTCTTAAAAGTAACATGGGTTTCAACCAGAATCAGTATCCTACATTTTATCCAACCTATTCATAGAACTTCCCAAATTCCAATTCTATTAATGCAGAGACATGCAATTGATAGTTTCATGCCATTATGAATGTTAAATAGAGATTTTAGCTCACAATACTGGGTCTGGTGTGAGAAAGATCTAAATTAAAATTCAGATACAGATTATTAGGTGTGTTACCTTGGGCAAGTCAATCTTCGGCCTAGGAGGCAGTGAAATGGCTCAGTGTATAGAACGCTGCATCTGTAAGTCATGAAGTCCATAGCACAAATCTAGCCTCAGAAACTAGTTTTATGAACCTGGACAAGTCATTTAACCCCTGTTTGCCTTAATCCACTGGAAAAGGAAATGGCAAATCACTCCAGAATCTCTGGCAAGATAACCTCATGGATAGCATGGTCCATGGGTAACAGAGTTGGATAAGACTAAACAACAAAATTCCCAATTACATATTTACTTTTTACAACCAAAGGAGGAAAGATAACAAGATGCAGACTACAAGATTAAAATTTTTTATTTAAATAAAAGTTTTCTAATACTTATGTCCAATAATATTTTAGACTACTTAAATCATTAGAAGGAAGCTGAATAACAGTATTCTACAGATGCAAATTGAACTAGATGTTGTTATGAAACCTTTTTTTTTTAGATGTTTTTGCATGGCAATGGGGTTAAGTGGATTGCCCAAGGCCACACAGCCAGGTAACTATATTAAGCATCTGAGGCCAGATTTGAACTCAAGTACTCCTGACTCCAGGGCCAGTGTTCTATCCACTGCATCACCTAGCTACCCCTGAAAGTCTTCCTAATTCTGGCCTTGTATGCTACAATATGAACTCAGAATCAAATTGAAGACTCTTGAAGGAGCAATTATAATTAATAGTAGGTAGTATGAATATTGCTATTCTCATTTTGTAGATTTAGGAAACTGAGGCACACAGTGTTTAAATGTCTTTCCCAAGATTACATAGTAATTAAGAGGTTGAATGGATTTAAATCCAGTTGTTTTGAATTCATAAGAAAAGTCTGAATGAAATGAAATTTCTCTTCCTTTTCATACTAAATATTTAGAACAGTTAAGAGAGATGGAACTGAGAAATGACACAGTTCACACAGACAACAGGCGAACAGTGGCTGAATTTTCCAATTCTTCAGTGCAGTTTTCTTGAATTTCCAAAAGTCCACAAAAATGATAACTAGTAAGTGACTCCCTTCAAATGTGTGGGCAAATCTTTAATCAAGTTCATCAATTAATATTAGTAGATAGGGTACACAGGTGGGGAATCAATTCTCAGAGGACAGACTATGCTGACACATCTGTTCTTTACATTAAAACAAACAAACAAAACCCAAATCTTAACTTTGGTGGTTCAGTGAAACCAATCACCTCTCTACATCACCTGCAAGTGATGAAAAAAATGGAAGGAAAAAAGAGATAAATAATTTATCCAACATAAATATTAAAGAAAATTGCAGAACACAGTTTGGTGTCACAATGTTGTTGTTACAAAATCATCTTGTTATAGCTTCTGGCAAAACACTGTTGTCCTTCACATCACTAAGACAAAACCTGAGATTTGCCAAGCATGCCATGGATGTCTGCTTGCTGTCCAGGACACTTTAGCAGGATGCCAAACTGCTAGTCACTCTGGCAGAAATGTATATGGAGATCTGCTATCAGGAACAACTAACTAAGAATGAGGAAAAGATTAGGAAAATAAGTAAGTGCAGGCAGCAGGGTCACTATCACACAAAGAACAGCAGAATCTCAGTGCTGGAAGGGGCCTCAGAGGATCCAAGTCTAAGGAATCCTTTCTTCAGCATTCATGACAAAGGGTCATTCATATGAAAACTTCCAGGAAAGAGAAATCTCGTATATAACCCAAGGAAGTTCATTCCACTTCTAGTTAGCTCTAACTGTTAATAAGTTGCTCTTCCATTTGCTATTTCCTTTGAGCCTTCAATTCATTTTTTTTTATTTTTTTAGGTTTTTGCAAGGCAGATGGAGTTAAGTGGCTTGTCCAAGGCCACACAGCTAGGTAATTATTAAGTGTCTGAGGCTGGATTTGAACTCAGGGACTCCTGACTCCAGGGCCTGTGCTCTATCCACTACACCACCTAGCCGCCCTGCTTCAATTCATTTTAGTTCAATTCAATGAATTCACAATGTATGCTTCCTATGGGCAAGGAACTAGTCAGGGCACAAAGCGTCCGAAGATAAATGAACATTCCCGCACAGTATTGCTAATTTGACTTTCAAGGATCAAGCCTAACAAATCTAGTCCCCTCTTACAGAAAGAACAACCCTCCACACACTTAAGGATGATTGTCATCCTTCCTTCTGTTCCACACCAAGTCTCTTTTCCAGAGCATTTTCATTTCAATGTCTTGCTCTTTCCACATGAACTGGGAGTCAGGCAACCCTATAAAGGTTGGTGTTCTTCAACCAATCCTGTCCATTCTGAATGTTATTCTTAATTTTGTTCTCAGTAAATATAGGAGACTAGAACAGATGAACTCTAAGGTCCCTTTCAGCTCTGTTATCTTTTCATCTGTAATTATGAAATCAATTCAATAGATATTTCATGAAAATAAATAAGGATTTATTAAACACTTACTATGTGCCAAAAATTACATTAAAAATGGATACAAAAAAAGGCCCTGCCCTCAAGAAGCTTATAATCTAATTTGGGAGATAGCACATAAAGAAGACTGGTGGCCAGAGAGAGAAGCACTTGAGTCACCAAAGATCCAGGGACAGTTAGAAGGGCCATGGGGTGTTAGGGTGACAAATCCCATTCAGAATCACTCAAAAGTTCATTGTGATCATGTTTCATGATTTAAAAATCTTCTGCTGGGGAAGAGAAGGGAAAAATACTGAAATACCTCATCAGTCAGTCAATGCTTCAATAAACATTTACAAAGTATCTTTTTTTTTTAAATGAAGCATCTTCTATGTACCAAGGACTTTGCCAAGCGCTGGTGATACAAAGAAATGCAAAAGGCAATCCCTGCTTGAGGAGTTCACTAACAAGGGAGACAGAATGCAAACAACTATGTACAAGATAAATACAAACACACATACACACACACACACACACACACACACACACACACGATAAAAGAGATTAGGGAGTAAAGTAAATCAGGGCTAGGGCCTTTCTGAAATAACAGAGAGAAGCAATCAACAGCTTAGGGTCCTTTTTGATTGAAATCTTCAAACAGACCCTGGCTGATCATGTTGGAAATGTTATAGACAGAAAATGTTTGGACTTGATGCCTATAGTGATCCATTCTAAGATTATAGATTATCAATAACAACCATTGCTATTTTTAGAAAACTTCCTAAGTTTACAAAGTAGGATCTTCAGAAGATGTTTAAAACAGAACTCATTCCTTCTAAAAACAGCATTTTCAGATCTTTCCTATTTCTGTTAAGAATAGTACAACACTAAATAAGAATGAAGACTCCCTCTTGCCCCACCTACACAATTAACAACCAAGTCTTGTCATTTACTCTTCCACCACATCTTTTCCATTCATCCCCTTCTCTCCCCTCACACAGCCACTGCCCTGGTTCACCCACATCACTTGTTACCCAGACTACTGCAAGAGCCTCCTAATTCATCACGAAGACTGGGGTCTCTCCCTGCACCAATCCAGCTGCCAAAGAGCTGCAAAGTAATTTTCCAAAAGCACCGGTCTGACCATTTTACTCCCACACACACATTCAATGCATTCCAATTGCTCAATATTCCCATTAGGATGCAATATAGACTCCTCTGTTTGGTTTTTAGAGCCCTTCATCATTTGCCCCCAACTTACCTTTCCAGGCTCAATAAATATTACTGCCCTTCCTACTCCCTGCTACAGTCACATTGGCCTGCTTTCACACACCACACTCCTGCCTTTGCATATTTCTGTCTGTTCTTCATTCTCCAAATGTTTAGCCTCCTCCCCTCCAACTCCTGGAATCTCTTGTTTCCATCAAAACTCATTTAAAAAGGCTGACTTTGGGACGGCTAGGTGACGTAGTGGATAAAGCACTGGCCCTGGAGTCAGGAGTACCTGGGTTCAAATCCGGTCTCAGACACTTAATAATTACCTAGCTGTGTGGCCTTGGGCAAGCCACTTAACCCTGTTAGCCTTGCAAAAACCTGGAAAAAAAAAGGCCGACTTCTCCATAAATTCATTCCTGATTCTTTCCCCTTTGGTGGGTCCCACCACTACCACCAAAATGGCATTTATTTATTTATTGTGAATAAATTTGACATCTATTTAATATGTTCAAACTGTTTTTCATTAGAATATAAGCTTTTTTGAGGGGAAAGTCTCCTTTATTTTTGCCTTTAAATTCCCAGTGTATAAGCACAAAATGAGCAAATTAAGTGCTTACATATTTGTTGATTGATTGACCTAGGACTTAGTGCAAGTATTATTATATTCATTTTAAAGAGGAAGAAAATGAGTCACATGGAAGACCTCTTTTCTCTACAAATCACCAATAACTACAAATCACCCTAACTCCTCTCTTCCCCAAGCAACTGATCTTTCCTCCTAATTTATTAGGAAATAGAGCCCACGTAGTGTGAGCTTTATCATTTCTCCTACCTCACTTCTCAGAACCTATCCATATCTCTATATATGCTCTCTTCCTTGCTAAAATCTCAGAGGAAGCGGCTGGGCTTCTTTGATTATTCCCTTCATGCCAAGTCTTCCCATTTTCTCCATGAGCTTCCCTCTCAGATAATTTCCTCTCTTTCATCTTCAATCTCTCCTTATTCACTGACTTCTTCCCTACTCTTGGTGATCTCATCAGTGGCTTTAGATTCAATTATCATCTCTGCCTGGTAACTCTCAAATCAATATGTCTAGCTTGAATCCAGAGTTTCACATCATTGATTATTTGTGGGATAGCTCTCCCTGGATGTCCTGCTGGCTCTCAAACTCAACCTGTCCAAACTAGAGACTCACTGTCTTTTTTACCTAAAATCTCTCCTTACTCCATACTTCCCAATTTCTGCTAAGTGAACAGCCACTTACCCAATCAATCAGGCTAACAACATCGGAGTCATTCTTGATTCCTGTCTCTCTTTCAACCCCCGTGTTCAGTCAATTTCTACATCCTATAAATTCTATGTCTACAATATCTCGTGTTCCTTCTCTTCTCTCCATTCATCTAATTCAAGTCTTCACCACCTCTCAATTAGACTATTCTATTAGCCTCTTAATTGTTCTCCCATTTTCAACAGAACTTCTAAAATAATCTTAAGGCACAGTTCTGAGCATTTTGCTTAAAAAAAAAAAAACCAATGGTTCCCTCTAACTGGAAATTAAGGTATTCAGTACCACCAGATCTGTTTTCAGGCCAGCTCTCATAGCCATCAATGAGGGGAGAAAGCATTGTAAAAAGTACTCATATCTGCATCATCACGTTACAACTGCTGACCAACTAAAAGCAATATAAAATAGGTACAGGACCCTGAGAGTAGCAGCGCCTCCCAGATCTGTGATATCCTAAGGACCATGGGACCTTTTCATCTTTGTCCCCAATAACTTCAATACATGTTTTCTCCTTCATTGGAACGTGAGATAGAGACCTGGTCTTGTTTTAATTTTCTTTTTTGTATACTCCAGGCTTACAACAGTGCTCATAGTAAGCACTTAAAATATTTCATTAATTCATCCTGTAAGCATTTAAAATGTTTCATTTATTCATTCTGTAATCTGGATTCAGTATATCCTTTTTTTAGCTTTAGTGATGATCACATTAGGTCCTTGAAAAATAGACTATTTTGCAAAACTGAATGCACTCTCATGCATTTGTATAAGCCTCTCACTGTGGTTAATAGGCTCTCCTTCTGTACCTTCAAGGAACTTAAAAGATTTCTGAATTTATTTAATTGAATTAGCAAGCAGTATATCTGAGCTAGAATTGGAATCCAAGCATCTTCTGATTCTTATGCCTTTTCCATAATACCAATCTGCCCTTCATGAATGTGTCATTCATAACTAGATTGTACTCATTAAACATTTATCTCATTCAAATTTTAACCCCCTCTGTCTAACAGCTACTGTGATAGGTTCCTAGGTAACCAAAAGGTTTAATAAACCTGCATAATTCTAATTAAATATTGTGAATAATTTATCTGCTTAAGTGTCCTGATGAGTCTTTCATTTATCTAAAGAGAGACAATCCCTGCTGAAGAATGGCAAGAGAACAGTACCTCAAAGAAGAATTGTATATAGAGTGGCTTTTCTCTTACAGATATGGGAAGGAAGAAGCTAGGTCAAGGATTCCTCATGAGATCACATGTTTAGAGCTGGGAGAGGCCTGAGAGGTCAATAGTCTAGCTTCCTGATCTTACAGATGAGGGAAATGAGGGCCAGGGAGTTATATGACCTAAGGTCAGACAGTTGATAAGTAGTAGAGCTGATATTCGAATTCAGGTTCTCTAATTCCAAATCCAGACCAATTTTTCTTCACCATGCTGTCTCCTACCCAAAGTAGGACCAGGACTGTTTGCATCTATGGGAAACAATAAAAGTTAGGACCCTGTGCTGAGTCCAAAGCTCCTTTGATCACTTTAAAGCAGATGCTCTGCATACAGAGTGACTCTTTTTAAAATAAAGGTACCACTGGGAGACAAACTAATCCACTTCCTGATAATATGAATATATATATATATGTACATATACATATATATATATATATATCTATATTAACCTAACATATCAGGAAATGAGGTTTGAAAAGGGAAATAACATAGTTTTAAAATATTTGTACATTCAAATTTTCCCAAGCAAATATATATTCTTCTATAAAACTGTAAATTCCACATAGGCAAGATTTGAGAACCAAGGAGAGTTAACATTGATGGGTTCAAGAACGTCTAAGAAAAGAGTAACCAGAATAGTAAAAGGATTTGAGATCATCCCACACTAAGTAGAAGGAACCACAGATGCTTAAGATGAGGTAAGATTCTCAAACATAACTAGAGAAAGGCTGAAACAAGATAAGTTCTTCACAGGGTAATTCTCCCAAAGATGACACAGACTTGAGCACACACAGGGATCACAGGATATGGAGCTAAAAGTGACCTGGGGGGGTGGTATTTCATTTTACAGATAAGGAAATGAACCCCACAAGATTAAAAGACTTCCTCAAAATCACACAGTTGGTAAGGAAGATTGAGCCCATGTTGTCTAATTCAAAAGCAGTGGTATTACTCTTACATCCTTCTGAGACTTAACATGAAATCATGAAATTTGATTGAACAATAGGAGAAAAAAGACTAATAAATTAGGAGTTTAGGTGCCTATTAGAAGAGGTAAAATATATAACTAAAATTACAGTGAAAGGAGTTGGAATAAGAACTGCCAGGTTTCTGTTTTGTCATCCATCTATAAAATGAAGAATTAGACTCAAGTAATTGCCAGGGTCCCTTCCAGCTCTAACATTAAATGAGTCTGAAAATATATGAGATCTCCATTAAGACTTAATGCATTAGCTTTCAAACTGTATACAAATATTACTGTTTTCTACTTTGATAATTAATAAACTGTACTGTAAAACCAAACTTTGGATTAAGTATGCACAATTATTAGGCTACAAGTCAATTGCAGACAACACATGGATATAAATGCAGCTAATAAGTCTTACTGTAATGATTAATCAATTTATGAATACATTATTTAAACTAATAGTTCAGGTAAGATATCTTAAACAAGTTACAGAGCACATCGACTAATTCAAATACCAGTGACTAGATCAATAGCATACTGTAAATAAACTCTAGGGAAAAGATACATTTGGGAGGTGAAAAAAATCTGAAAATAAAAGACCCACAGAAAAAAATCTGCCATAATTTTAATTATGTTTAAATTGTGTTTAAAGGAGAATAAAGTAGAATACCCCCAAACTATAAATGATGAGGTCAGTATGTGTTCCTTGAGACACTACTATTCACTGCTTCAGTACATTCATTCATTCAGAAAATAATTTTTAAGTGGTTGCTATGTTCAGAACTTCAAGTTGGTTACTAGGAAATATGAGTTTAGAATAGGTTAGGTGCCTGTCCTCATGGAGCAAGCAATACATCCTATAAAGTAATTTAGTCATTAAAATGCACAACCCCCTCCCACCAAACATATATATATATACATATATATGCATATATATGTATATATATATATATCAAGAGTCTTCCATTCATTACTAAAGAAAATCCAAAAAAGATTTTTAAAAGTTATTTTGTGGAAAAGATTCATCTGACTTTCCAAATATTGTATCTATCAACCTTGGTTCGAGATTAAAATTTACATAATCTCACCGAAATTCTCTTTTCTACTGAGACCCTCCCCCTCTTCTTGTACTGCTGTCACAGCAAGTGAGGCAGTAAATCAAATTTCCCCCACTGCTAACCTCAACAGGGTCTCTTACAAGGGACACAGTCCAGATTTTGATGTAAGCTGTAGCTCTGTCTCTCTCAATTATTCTTTTTTTATATTAGGGCTAATTAAAATGAGTTTATTAAATAAAAAGATAGTGCACTAGTTTCTGAAGGTGTGATATTTTATCACAATTTCAAGTGAGACTGCATTTTTTAAAATTAATTAGAATCTGGTGAGAATGGCCACACATTATTGAGTAAGTAACAGCAGTTAAATGAAACAGATGAAATATTGGTAAGCAATGCAGACCACAGTATAAGTATGTGAAGGAGGTCAGAGGTTAATCCCTATTGATTTTCAAGTCCGTGCAGAGCACCACTGGGAAAGACAGGTTCTGTTGGCAATCAGCGAGCACAAATACATTATAAATCTTACTGTCCGCCTTCACTGATCAGTGTCACTTACTTCCTTCACTAAAGACCATTAGGAAACTCCAGCAAATTCACCAATATACAAATAGAAAATAGAGCGTTCTGTCCGGGAACAATTTGAGATAGAAAACTTTCCGGAAACCTTTGAGGCCCTCTATCCTGTCAGCTAGACTTTGTTCATAATCATAACACTTCTAAGTGCTATATATGGCTCAAAATTCATTTTAAAAGATATATATGAAATATACATGGCTGTCATTAGGAAGACATAACAACATATTGGAGAGAATGGTTGACCTGCTTTTGCATAACTGGAACTTCCAACAATTTGTCTTGAAAGACATTAAAAGAATCAGAATCGAGAAAAAGAGATAAACAGGTCTTTTTAGCACTTATTTTTATTGCAGTAGTAGTTGGGGTAGTGGTGGTAATTTAAAGCTATGATTCCATTTATGTAGATGAATCCTGGTGTGAAAATTCCCTCAAATAATAAGTTATTCTTCTATTTCTGGTAGTACCTACAGTCCTCTAAGGAAACTATTCTGCTCTTTTGTTACATCTTCCTATTTTCTCAGTCATATCACTCCCATCTAGCACTGTTCATTCCTTCCACTGTGCCCTCTGGAGTC
Organism: Macrotis lagotis; assembly: GCF_037893015.1. Classification (NCBI taxonomy): domain Eukaryota; kingdom Metazoa; phylum Chordata; class Mammalia; order Peramelemorphia; family Peramelidae; genus Macrotis; species Macrotis lagotis. The sequence continues at coordinate 82,294,496 of NC_133658.1, read as the reverse complement.
CCAAATATATTGTTCTTTTTTCCTTTCAAGGCAATGGGGTTAAGTGGCTTGCCCAAGGCCACACAGCAAGGTAATTATTAAGTGTCTGAGGCCAGATTTGAACTCTGGTACTCCAGGGCCGGTGTTCTAGCCACCCTCCCCAATTATATTGTTAATCAATATAAGAACAGCTAGGTGACACAGCAGATAGGGCATTGGCCTTATAATCAGATGGATGGGAGTTCAAATCCCACTTCAGGCACTTGATACTTAATAGTTGTGTGGCCTTTGACAAGTCACTTAACCCCGATTGCCTTGAATCCAGGGCCATCTCCAGTCATCTTGTTTCATATCTGGCCACTGGATCCAGATGGCTCTGGAGGAGAAAGTGAGGCTGGTGATTCAATATAGACCCCCCCCCCCCACTCAATACAATTCATGTGCTTGTCATGGCACTCTGATATTGTGGTCTTCTTCAAGAATGAAGGACAAACATAAGAATATTTTTTTTAGGTTTTTTGCAAGGCAAATGGGGTTAAGTAGCAAGAATATTTTTTAATAAAGGCTTAGACTTTATTTCACAGGTTGCTTAAATAGTATACAAGTTATTACAAAAAGTTCACAAGTAACTACAAAAGTTCACAGATTAAGTTCTAAAGGAGAAGCAGCAAAATAATGAGTTTCAATAGAAGTAATAAGCAGGTGAGAGATTTGGGGGAATCATGCTCCCCTAGAATAGACTAGCTTCACAGTAGGACAAGCAACAAAAGTAGTAGACAAGGTAAGTCTTAGAGAAGGGCAAAAGGCAAGGAGATTTTGAGGTCTGATGTTCCCCCCCCCCCCAAAGAGAAGCCAAGGCAATCAATATACTTTTGATTTTGACCTCTCCCTCTTACGTTTGTTCCATCTTTTGGCAGTATATAATCACTCCAAAATAAGGATCCTTAACATTTTTGTGTCCTGAATATCTTCTCAGAAGGATATACACACATTATGTGCATTGCATATATATGTTTGTGTCTATGTATGAAACTAAAAATAAAACCTGGTATACATATATATGTACATATATATATATATATATATATATATAAATGCAAAAATATTTTTATAACAAGTTCGTGGACCCTAGTCTGCTTCAAAGATACTATTTCCCTGGCTATCCTTTTTAGCAAAGCTTGTACCTTCATTCATGCCCACTGACACACTGTTCTTTTCACAATAGTCTGGGAGGGTGAGTTAACATCTCCATGCTTCTCACTACCACTTACAGACCTCCCTCTGTGATCACCACTCAACAACCTCTCATTCTTTGTGGTTCACTCTATGAAGCTATGTAACTTAATCCAGGTCTTGGTGGACATTACTGATCAACAATCATAGCATTCTCCCTACTTTCTCAAGGAGATGCATCATCCTCTCCACTCCATCCCCCACTCATATTAGGGTGCTTCAATTTATATGTTGATGATATTCCCCCAAACATCCTAGCATCCCAGTTTCTCCATCCATTTTCTCAACTTCGTTATCTCCTCCACTCCATCTCAGCCATGCACAATAATGATCACACTTCTGAATTTGCTAAACATTTATGATTGAGAATTTTGAAATTTCATGACCATCAATTATTTTTGTTTCATCATTCTTTAAATTTCTCTTTCCCTAAATCTATTCTTCATGTTCATCATAACCTCTATAGTCTTCTCACACCCTCATTAGTACTCTTCCAGACTATCACACATACTCTGCTTTCACTTTCCTCTCTAGTAAATCTTGACCCTATAAATATAGATCTATAAATAGATCTATAGATAATCAGCTCAATGTTTACATTGTCCTCTACCCTCAAATCCCTCTTGTCCTATGTCACTCATCCCTTAACAAATCCCAACATTGGATAATTCCCTCTACTCTTAGTCACATGTTGCAGAATGGAGTCAAAGGAAAATATGCTGTCTATTCTAAAATCATGTCATCTAAATCTCAAATTGGACATCATTATTTCACAGCAATTCTTTTTTCTGCTCCAAACTCCATGTTTCTCCCAAGCCATTCATATCTCTCCCATCTTTTCACAGGCTTTCCTCATGCTTTAACAAAAACATAGAGACCATGTAGAATTCTCTTCTTTGGTATGTTATATCTCAAAAATCTCATGATAACAGATTTTGTTATTTCCTTTATTCCAGTGCTCTCTATATATATGTATCCTTTATTCCATTTAATCTTACATCATCAGATTGATTGTCCTATAATTGTCTCACCTCTTCTCTAATTTGCAATCTCTTCTTATTTATAGGTTCATTTCTTTCTACCTACAAATGTGCCCACATCCTTAAAAAAAAATGTTCATTTATCCTATCATTTCCTCATGCTAGTAAGCCACACCTCCACTTCTTTCTAAAGTCAAACTCCTAGAAAATGCTGTCTGCTTTTATTGTCTCTTCTCCCTTCCATCACTTCTCAATCCCCTTGAAATTTAGGTTCATCATTCTGTCATCATTCAAGTGAAACTACTCCTTCAAAAAGTCACCAATCACTACTTAACAGCCAAATCTTATGGTCTTTATTTCTATTTATCCTTTTTACTCTCTAAGTAGTATCTGACCTAAAGACTTGTTTGAGTTGGGGATGGGGAGGGCACTGCCCTCCAGCTTGTACTCCCCCTACCCATCTAACTGTTGCTTCTTGGATTTCACAGGATTATAATTGTACCAATAAACTGCCTTTCAAGATCTCAAATTGGGTACCCAGAAAGTATCTCAAACTTGACTTTTCAAACTTTCACACCATAACCTCTGCCTTTCTAAACTTCCACATTACCTACTTCTATCAATGTTACCACCACCATCTCATTTGTCAAGACTTCTGACCTCAGCATCATCCTCAACTTCTTGCTCTCATTCATCCCATATATCCAATCCACTGCCAAAAGTTTATAATTTTAACCTCCACAACATCTCTTATATAAACTAATCACCTCTCAAATGGACTATTGTTTTAGCTTTCTAACTGATCTTCCTGTTTCAAGTCCCTCCCCATTATAAATAATCTCCATTCACTTTCTTAAGTGGTTTTTCTTAATGCCAAGGTTTGAATATGCCATTTCCTTCTTCAATAAGCCCCAGTTTCTCATCATCCGGAGGATTAAATATGCCATGCTCTCTGGCATGCAAAGTTCTTTAATCTAGTCCCTTCCCATCTTTTCAGTCTATTTACATTTCAGTCCCTTTACTTTATGATCCATGTATCACAGTCAATTGGTTGTTTTTGAAGATAATGCTCTTGTTTTTTATCCTCACTTTTGTCAAGTTGTACCCCTGGCTTCCTTCACACAAGGAAGATATCACCTGTTCTAGATTTCCTTTTTCTGTCTCCCCAGATGCTGGAGTTTTCACCCTCTGAAAGTGACTACACATTCTATATGATTCCTTAAACAACTGTTTACATTGGAATATCAGTTCCTTCTAAGAAAAAATCATTTTGTTCGTTTGTTTAATATTTGTTTTTCCTTTCTTTATATCATAGGTATTCCACACTAAGTACTTAATATATAAATGCTGGCTGACAGACCCTAAGAAACCAGAAGTTTGTTTGTTTTTTTCTGGTCTAAGATACTAGGCTTAGATAATAACAGTAAAAAAATACGCAAATTACCAAGCTCTCTAAATAAAATATGAACTTGAATTAAAAGTTGTCCTAAATTATTATCCATGAGCTATTCCATCATTGATGTTTGCCTTCCCTACTGAGGCTGGGCCAAAGCAAATTCACCTGATGAGGTGCTGGCTAAGAATTGTGTTGTAAAGAAACCTTGGACCCTGTCTCCCTAGAGATACTCTGGCTCAAATGAAGGTCTAGGGAGAGGAGTTCATTGGTCCTCAGAGTTTTAAAGGATCACAACGGCTTCAAAAAATACCTCATTTTTTAAAAATCGTAATAGTATTAATGAATCTGACTTCTCCTAACCTAACTCAACAATGGTCCCAACTTGTTATCAAGAAGAATTAATAATTTCCAATACAGCAAGGGGGTTGAGCAGTAAATGTGACCTTTTCTCATGGAGGACAATGAGGCTATTCCTGCTATGTATTCTTTCTATAGCTTGGACATGATGGTTATAGTAACCACTGAACACTTGCTAGAAAGTCTGCCTGCAAAGCATGTGTTGGGAGGAGGGAGAGTTCTAAATGAGCTTGGCATTACATTTAAAAATATCATTTAAGGGAATTTTAAGCTGTCTAAGAAGATGGATCCACTGTGTTTGTTTTCTACATTAATGAGCTATAAAAAGAATGGAATAGGCCATAAATACGGTATTTTTGTAACAGCCTTTACTAAAAATGCTAGTACTTGTGTTTATCATTTATATCCTTGTATACAACCTCAAAATTGATTACACTTTAAACCATACATAACTCGTTCTCTGTTTCATTTTGTGCCATCCTACAAACAGTTTTATAACTCAGTTAATATATTCCATATTTTGTGTTCTTATTGATTATGAATATTTCTTTAGGGGATTTTATTGCTTTTAAAATAACAAATGTTAGGTATTATAAAAAATAGAAAAACAAATAGCAACTTTTATATTTTTACTTCTCATGTTAATCTTAATAAATACATTTTAGCATGAATATTTCTAAAATATAATTTTTTGGCTTTTATATTATATATATTTTAAAGAGAACTGCCTTAATATAAAGCATTGTATAAAACGATGTTTTAGTCCTATTTAAATTTACTTTAAAAATAAATTTGACTGATTCTGTCATTTCTTCTGCCAATTAAAAAATTAAATTCCAACATATTAGCCATGTATAGCATGATAATTTTACATTAGTATATATTATCTTTCCTAATTGCCATATCACTTTATGGGCTCAAATATGATTTATAGATATGATATGATTTCACTATTAATTATCAAATTGGAAAAAAATAAAATCTTACATTATAAATTCTCTCCTGGAAATTAGTTTTATTATTTTTTCCATAATCCTATCACACAAGCAATAAGTGCATTGCGGCATGAACACTTTAATTTTTCCTGTTAGTTTTAAGCAAGCCCAGAGGTGAGGTTTAATAAGGATCAATGGCACTTTATCTGGGACAGGGCCACTTCACAGCATGCAAATTACACAGTAACACTTACAAAAAGAAATAGATTTAATTAAAAAAAAGTAGAACCACAGGCTCTGGAAATTCAATTAAAGGATTTATGCAAAGGTTTGCTAGGTTTTTATATGCAGTTACTGCTTACATAATGAGCTTTTCATATTAAAAATCAATAGGTAATCTAGAGTAGAAGATCATCCCCTTAAATACATTTTTTAAATCAATTTGAAAAATAGTCCATCAACTGCTGTGACTACTCTGGCTGGTTCGATTAGGCTAAGAGCAATATTTAGATTGTAAGACGTGCTATGGAATATCTATGCTCTGATTTTGCTTTCAAGTGTTCTTAGACATTGGAGTGCCAAAGATAATCATAGAGTAATTCAAGATGGTGTAAAATGTATAAATAATTAATTTAATTACTAAAAAAAACCATGAATTTGAAATATAATATTAACCAAGGTAGCCACTGATACAATCTGATCACATTTTTATCAGTTAAATGCAAAGACCCTTTTCTATATGTCTTTTCAATATTAACTACCTATTATGTATCAGTTCCTCAGCATTCCAAAACATACATTTCACAAAAACCTATTTAAGTAACCAACTAAGGAAGCAATTAGCTTATAGCTTAAGCCTACTTTCCATTCCCTGAGATAATGAAGGACAAAGGGATTTGTAAAACATAAATTTTCCAGAAGTTTCACCACCTTTCTCTTACCAGACATTTGGTCACATTGCCCCACCAGATTCCTAATTAAACTAACAACTTTTAAGAAATAGTAGTGGCTTTAACCTCCGAGGGCAGGTCCAAATATCAGATCTGAATTTATTATGCATATGATGTTTAGCAAATTGCCTCTCCCTCTGGAACTCAGTTTCCCCAAATGTAAAATAAAGGTGCTGGATTAGATATTCTCTACAATTTTTTCCTGATCTGAATCTTATCTGTTTCATAGAATTATGTATTAGGGGCAAGCTGTAGATGAGAGTCACTATTCAAGTCTCAGAGTGAAGACAATAGACAATAAAAGAACCATCTAACTATGAATGGAATCATAAAACCAGGACCTGTTTAGTAGTCAGAAAACTCAAAAGAGATGAGTCAATGGTTCCATTGTTCAGAAAAAGAAACAGAATGTATGGGATTGTGGCCTTTTATATTCAATGGACCTGGACTTTCATCAAGTTGAGCATCAGCCTGTCAGTGTCTGTGAAGGATTTTATCAAAAAATAAAGTCATAAATAACCAATAAGGAACTATGGATCTAAGGGCAGTTAAGAAGAATGTAAAACCTGTAGTTAGGAATTAATTGTGAATACAAGACTTTAATCAAGAGAAATAACCATAAAATAGCTCATATTTACATTGCCTTTTACAATTTACAAAGTGCCTTCATAATGGGTTTTCATGAAAGAATGTGAGTGGCTTTTTGTTTGTTTATTTTGTTTGTGTTTTGGGGGGGTTGTCCCCAGTTTACAATATGGGCGACTAAGGAATAAGAAAAACTGTCACAGGTCCAAAAATCATACAGTTTATAAGTGACAGACACAAGTTAAGAACGTAGGCCTGCCAATTTCCAAGTTTGTACTTAGTAACATTGCCTCTCATATAAAATATCTCACACTTTTTATCCTATTTTACAGTTTACAAAGCACTCTACAGATATTCTCTTATTTGATATAACAGCCCTTGAAGGTATGCAAAGTCTATTACAGGGAGAAAACCAAGATTCAGGGATCTGACTTGATATGTGCAAGGTCAGACAGAGTGAGTGAAAGAAGCAGATGAGGACTTTTATGCATAAGGATAAGTAAGATCTGCCAGTTCTTTTAACTTACTTACTAGGGACCATAAAAAAAAAAAAAAAAAAGTTGATTATCACTCCCCATGTTCTTCGGCAATCAATTCAGAGGATTACAGTGAAACAGGTATCCTTTCTGAACCTCAGGTTCCTCCTCTGTAAAGTGACTTAGTCTCTAAAATGCCTTCCAGCACTAAATTCTATGTTCTGTCATTGCACTCCTATGCAAATACCTAAACCTTTAAGTGAATAATTTGTGACATCCTCTCCTAATACTTTCTTCTGTTTGGCAACATAAAGAAATAAGAAAAACAAGATATTTAAGGACCAAAAATGTGTCTATCTCCCAAAACCCCCTACCTCAGCAACAGTAAGACTTTAAGAACTTGCTGATGCAGCTATCACAATCTAAGGGGATGACAGTCTGAGTATAATAATAGGATTTTCCTTCTCTAAATGCACAGGTAAAAGAAAGTCCAGAGTATCTGAAAAATCCTTGGTCTTTCAGTTAAATCCTCAAGGAAGATATGTCACACTACTGCTGCAAAAGATGCAAGACTACAAATTTGGGTGTGTTCATTAAAATGACTCATTCCAAGCTCTCTGAGTTTCAAGAATTAATCTTTATAATCCACTTCCCTCCCCCCCCCAAAAAAAATTCCTGGTTATTAGCATTCTGGTGATGAGATTTTGTGTCTTTAGTTGGGCTGGTTCATAAAAACATAGAGACAGCATAGAGACCCCTCCTAGTTTTTTATTAAAAGTCTGTCCAAAAGTTTAAATTCTATTAAGCCTATGAGAAAGCAAAAATACTTCAAGGTCATGGTCATTTAGAGATGGATTTAGAATCAATAAATCTGAGTTCAAATCCTGACAAATGGGGATAATAATAGGTGGTACCTACTTCAGAGTTATAAGAATCAAATCTGATAAGTCTCTAAAATATTCTAGAAACCTTAAAGCATATATAAACATTACTGTTGTCACATACAATGCTTGTTTATTTCAGATAAATTTATTATGTGAGTCACTGTATAAAACATCAAAGATACAGATAAAAATAAGCAAAATAATCCCCACCATCAAGTAGCTTACATTCTAATGTGCTGGAAAGAAAAGGAAGAAGAGAGAATGAGAAAAATTTAGGGAAGTATCACAGAGACCTAGGCCCAGGAAAGGTTAAGGTAGAACCAGGAAACCCAGGGATGGAATCCAAGTTTCCAAAGGAAAAGAGATGGTCAGAAAATAAAGGCATGGTAAAGAGATTACTGGATCGTTAGGTCCATTTATTAATATATGATTGTTAAATATCTGCCAAATGAATTCCTGAACTATTTTGGCTTTCTTCTGGTAAAGTATGAAAGAAATAGAGAAATAGAATGACAGTTTTCATACAGGGTAAATACAAGGTATAGTTCTTTTTTAATCATTATTCATTCATAGTCAGTTGTCATTACCAATACCAGAACCCAGATTTTCTGCTTCCTATAATATGTTTTCCACTGCCATGGTCTTTCTTGCATGGAAATTCAGGTCTAGGAAGGGAGATGAGATAGCAAGAATAATGGCAACAATAACAACAACATAGCTGATGATACAAATTTATTTAGCACCAGGGGCAGTGCTAAGAATTTCAAAATATTAGCTCACTTTATCTCCACAACAACCCTGGGAAATAGGTGCCTTGATAATTCTCATTTTATAGATGAAGAAACTGAAGCACACTGAAGCTGTGACTTGCCCTCGTATGGCTAATAAATGTCCGAGGTCAAATTTGAACTCAAGTCTTTCAGATGTGATGGTTTTCTCCACTGTTCCATCCAGAAGCTTAGGTGTATAATGAACAAATATAATACAAATTTAAATGATAAGTGCACAATGCTGTCAGATGAGTTAACAGGAAAATGTACTTCCAGTTTAAAGAATAAGAAAGGTTCTGTAGAAGAAATGTAATTTCTTAGCTAGGACAATAATGATAGGTAACAATTGAGAGAGCATCTATATTAGCATCTATATAAGCTTTAAGGGATCTTGAAGATCATCTAGTAGAACCATTTCATTTTACAGATGAAGAACTAAGGTTAAGAGAGACTGATTGACTTGCTGAACTTCACATTAGTAAATCATAGAAAGGAGATTTGAACCCAAATATATTTGTTCGGGTTTTTTTATGTTTTTTTGTAAGGCAAACGGGGTTAAGTGGCTTGCCCAAGGTCACACAGCTAGGTAATTATTAAGTGTCTGAGACCGGATTTGAACCCAGGTACTCCTGACTCCAGGGCCGGTGCTTTATCCACTACACCACTTAGCTGCCCCTGAACCAAATATATTAACTTCAAAATCTATGCTCTTTCCACCATACTATATACTTGCTTTATCTTACCAATAAAAGAAGATAAAATTTAAAAACTAATAAATATTGAAGTGAGGGCAGAGCCAAGATGGTGGCAGGAGAAGAGCCTCTCTCTTAGGTACTCTCTCCAAAATATTTCAAAAACTTAAAAATTATGACTCTAACTAAATTTTTGAGAAACAGTACCCACAGAAAGATCCAGTGAGGCAATTCTCCAGCACAAGGTAACCTGGAAAATAGTGGAAAAACTCTGTTTCATGGGGTTAAGGGCCAGTCCCACCAGAGTGACGGAACTTCAGCCTGCTGGGGAACAGCCCCAGGGCACCTGGGAGCACTGTGTCCCAGCAGCAGAAGCAGTTTCCTGACCTACACCCCAGGGAGCACCAAGCACAACTTGGAAGATCAGCAGGGAGACCTATGACACAGCTAGCACAAAGCCCAGGCCCTCAGCTTCACCACGGCAACCCAGATCCATGAAACAGAAGCAGGCCTTTATATTTACTTTATATTTCATATAAAATATTTTTTTGGCAATGAGTTTTTGCAATGGTATGGGAGGGGGGAAGGAGAGGGGGAATGAAGGAACCTTCACTCTCATTATAAATGGCTCAGAGGGGAGGCTAGGTGGCGCAGTGGATAAAGCAACCCCTGGAGTCAGGAGCACCTGGGTTCAAATCCGGTCTCAGACACTTAATAATTACCTAGCTGTGTGGCCTTGGGCAAGCCACTTAACCCCATTTGCCTTGCAAAAACCTAAAAAAAAAAAATGGCTCAGGGAAGAAACAGCATAAATCCTCAATAGGGTATAGACATCTGGAGAAAAAAGGAGAGAAGGGAGATGGGGGAAGTGGGTGATATAGGAGAGGGTAGATCACAGGAGAGAATAGTCAGGATATAACACATTTTCTTTTTTACTTTTTTGTAAGGTGTTTGGATTGGTGGTCTGTCCAGGACTGGGTGGTTGCTGGTCTCTGGGTTGTGGGCTTTGGGCCTCTTAGCCCCAGAGCTGGTGCTCTGTCCACTGCACCACTCAGTTACCCTACAGCACATTTTAGAAGAAGTACAGAGTGAAAGGAGAGAGAAAATATAATAGATGGCAACTGTGGAAAAATATGGAAGTAACTTCTGTGATGGACTTATGATAAAAAATGTGATCCACCTGAGACAGAGTTGATGGTATCAGAACTTTTTTTACTGTATTTCTCATGGGGCTTTATATTTTTGTGGGGGTATTATGTTTACTCTTAAACAAGAATATTTTAGTAATGTGTAAATAAAAAAAGAAGGAAAAAGAAAAAATATTGAACCTATGTAGATTGTGGGTCACAAAAAAATTCTTTTATCTATCTATAACTTTCAGCAGAACACTGAAATATGTCTAGCATCTATCGTCAGTAACAAATAATTTGGGGTATTCTTCAGAAAAAGACACATACATAATACAGTGTTTCTTCCTCCTTGGAAAGTACTAAAATATAAATGCCCTTAATATAAAAAATACCGAAATTAAAATATAAAATCTCTCTAGTTTATGGTGGAATGTCAAACACAAAACAGTTCTGTAGTTACATTGAGTCTTGTTAATGGAAGTACAGCTGATGTTAACACTGTAAATTTCATTAGCCCCACTGTAAGCCACAGTTTTATAAAAATCATTTGCAGTATGTTCAGCTGTCAAACCTAATAACTGCTTTAAAGGAAGGTGCCCTCAATGTCATTTCATTTCTTAGATTCCAATCACATTTAAATTTCCCCAGAAAATAGATAACTTTATTACTTGTTTCAAGATGATTCCTTCTGAACAGAACTCTTTTAAAGAAATTAATTGATTAGAACATTCATCTTTATCAAATTCTTCTTCAGTGAACAGGTATACACCATTTAGAACACTACCTTAACCAGCAATACACCATAATCAAACCCTATAATGACATCTCTATAGCATCATGTGGCAAATGTTTGCTAATAACATTGTTCCTATTTTCTAAAACTATGTTTCCTCTAATATAGTTCTTCCATAGAAGCAAGTAACTGTAGTAGGTATTAATTAGAAGGATATTTACTCATGTATATATATGTATATGTACATACATTCTGTAAGCTTCTTTTCTAAAACAATTAAATTAAAACAACAGGTACATATTAAGAACCTAATATGAGTATCACAACTTGCTAAGCTCCAGAGATACAAGGACAAATGCAAAATAGTTCCTAAATTCTAGAAACTTTGTGGGAATGGTGCATGTGTGTATGTAAAATGCATGCACCTTGATGCAGGGGAAGATGGAGAGAGAATCACTGATTTTGTGATCAAAGGAACTGGATTAAAATACTACCTCTAAATCTTATCAACTATGATAGTTTGAGAAAGTAACTTAATTTCTCTAGAACTTACTTTCCTCATCTATAAAATTAGGGAATTGGACTTCTTTAAGGAGCTCCTGACATCCCTTCAAGTCCTAGACTTATGTTCTACTAATTTTAATAAACTTAAGGTGGGAATGAAAACTCACAATAAGTGACAGATAAGGAAAGACGATAAAAACTGTAATATTTGTAACTAAAACCAAACCAAAATAAACCAAAAACCAAAAACTCTAAGAATTGTGGGAAGGAGGAAGAAAAAGGCAAGCATTAACCTACTGTCATCATTCAGCCATTCAGGCTTGTCAGATTCTTCATGAGGTGCCAGGGCTTTCTATCCTTCACTAGTTACTGAAGTTTAACTCATGTCAGCTGCTTCCATACTATCTGTCCATTTCATCCTCTGCCATCCTTTGCTCCTTTTGCCCTCAATATTTCCCTATATCTGCATCTTTTCTAAAGAATCCTATCTTCTCAATTTGAGGCCAAAGTACTTAAGCTTCAGTTTTTTGTCTTTTCAATATATGACCGATTTGATTTCTGAATTGATTTCTTTATCTATTGATCAATTTGACTGCCTTGCTGTCCAAGGGACTCACAAAAGTCTTCTCTAGCACCACAATTCAAAAAGGGTTGGTGTTATGGCATTCAACTTTTGTTATAGTTCAACTCTCACAGCCATACATTGCCACTGGAAAAAACTATAGCTTTGACTAAACAGACGTTTGTCAGCAAGGGGATATCTGCTTTATAGTATGATATTCAGATTTGACATAGCTTTCCTTTCAAGCAAATTTCATAGCTGCAGTTGCTATCTTAAAGAGATCTTTGAACCTAAGAAAACAAAATCTGACACTGCTTCCATTTCTTCTTTATCTTTTTGCCAGAAATGGATGGGATCTCATGATCTCAGTTTTTATTTTATAATGTTATACTTCAAACCAGTTTGTTTACACCCCCAATCAAGTATATTCTTAATTCTTCTGCTTCTGACATCAGAATGATATCATTTGCCTATATAAGACTTTTAGTATTTCTCCAGTCAACCTTAATTCCTTAATGATCTTTCCAGCCTGGCATTTCACATGATGTACTCAGCATAGAAATTAAATAAAGTGACCATGTATAGCCCTGTTGTACTCCTTTCCCAATATAAAACCAATCAATTGTTCCATATTCAGTTCTAAATGTTACTTCTTGGTCTGCACACAAGTTCCTCAGGAGAAAAGTTGGATGATCAGGTATTACCATTTCTTGCCACATTTTGTCTTTATCCACATTGTCAATGGTTTTATTTTAGTCAATAAAACAGAAGTAGATGCTTTTCTGGAATTTTCTTGCTTTCTCTAGAATCCAGTGAATTTTGACATTTTGTTCTAATTTCTCTGTCTCTTCAAAAATCAGGCTGCTCAGGGGCAGCTAGGTGGCACAGTGGATAGAGTACTGGCCCTGGAGTCAGGAGGACCTGAATTCAAATCTTGCCTCAGACATTTAATAATAGCTTAGCTGTGTGACCTTGGGCAAGTCACAACCCACTGCCTTACAAAAATTAAAAAAATAAAATAAAACTGTCTTGCTATTCTCTGGAATTCTATACTTAAACATATAGTTTCCCTTTTCTTTCCTCAGCTATTACAGAAGCTCATCATAAAATCATTTTTTTTCTTGCTCTTTTCTTTCTTTGGGACCTTTTTTATTGCTGCCTCCTGTATAATTTTGTAAACTGTCCAGAGTTGTTCAGGCACTACCTAGTAGATTTAATCTCTTACATCTATTCATCATATACACTACATATTCATGGGTCATGTCAATACAATCTGAAGTTTTCCCCACTTTCTTCTATTTCTCTAAATATTATAATAAAAATTCATGATCTGAGTCAGGGTAAGCTCCAGATCTTGTTTTATCTAACTGAACAGTTTCTCCATCTTTGGTTGCAAAGTATATAATCACTCTGATTTCTATATTGACCTTCTAATGATGTCCATGAGGAGAGTCACCTTTTCGGTTGTTAAAAAGAGTGTTTTGGTAAAACTCTATTAGTCTCTTCCCAGCTTCATTTTTTACTCTAAGATCAAACTTACCTATTACTCCAATTACCTTTTGATTTCCAGCTTTAGCATTCCAATCCCCTATGATGAATGTGACCTTTTTGGTGGCATTTCTATAAAATGTTTAAGTCTTCATAGAAAGGGACAACTTTGGCCCCTTTGGTATCAATGATTGGAGCACAAAATTGAATTACTGTGAATTTGAATGGTTTTCCTTGAATTCAAACAAAAATCAATTTGTCCCTGTAGAAATTGTACCCCAGTACTGTATTTCTTACTCTTTTATTGGTTATGAGGGCTACTTCATTTCTTCTAAGGAATTCTTGCACATAGTAGCATGACTAATGGTTATCATAATTAATAAATTCACCCATTTTTTATTTTAAGTTCACTGATACAAAAGATGTTGGTGTTTAACTTTCCACCTCCTATTTGACCACATCTAGTCCAATTTGATTCAGAGACCTTACATTCCAAGTTCCTATTCAGTACTGATCTTTGTAGTACCAGCTATTCCCTTCATCACCTGACATATCAACAGATGAGCTTTCTTTTGGTTTTGACCCATTCATTTCATTAGGACTGGAGATACAGGTAGCTGTTCTCCATTTGGTAACATTTAGGAACCTCTTTATTCCTTCCACTGTAATGATGTACCAGAAATCTTCTGATCTGAGTGGCTCAACTTCTGATGTCATTTTTTAATATCTTTTTAATACCACCAATTGGGTTTTTTTTAACAAAGATACTGAAGTCATTTGCTATTTCCTTCTCTAGTAGGTATATATTATAGACAGAGAGAATAATCTTTGCAAAAGCATGTATGACAAAGATGGAGAATCAAATTCAGAAAAGAAGAAAGGAAATCAACCTAACTTGTCCAAATCATAGAGTTCATGCACTGGAGGAATATGAAATGTGGCTGAAAAGTAAAGTGGGACAGTGAAGGGATAGCTTTATATATCAGATAAAGGAGTTGTATTTTATCCCAGTGATGATATGGAACTACTGAAGGTTTGGAGATGGAAAGCTACATGACCAGAAATGTTCCTTAGGAAGACTGGGGAATTCTTTGGAGGATGAACTGGAGAAGGAGAAGAACTGAAGTAAGAATATTAATTAGGGGGCTATTCAAGTAGTCTAAGCAAGAGTTGATAAAAGCCTGAAACAGTATGGCTGCAGTATTAGTGAAGAAAGCTGGAGAGTTAGGAATAAATTTGAATCAACAAGCTATAGAATATAGGGAAAAAGAAAAATAAAAATTCAGGAATATCTTCAAAGTTAGAGATCTTGGTGATAGGCTAGATGTTGGCACCCAACAGAAAAGAGAAAGGTTACAGGAGGATCAAATTTAGGCAGAAAAGATCAATCCAATATTCTGGAGGTTTTTATTTGGTATCACGGGTATGAGACCAAACCAAATATTCTAAATTATTTTCCTTCGTTAATTCTGTTTGAGAAAATCTAAGGTACTCATCTTCCCTGAACGATGTCCTATACTTTACAATCTTACCCTTCTTCATTCCTTGAATACCACTTCCATGTTGACTTCAAACTCATTCTTAAAGACTCAATAAAAAATGTCATTTGCTCCATAAAGTCTTCCTTGTTCTCCCTCCTTAGATCTAACAGCATTTTAAAATCATCTTTGGACCTTGATGTACTATAATTTGTATTTGTTTCTGTCTGATGTGACCCTCTATTAACCCACAAATTCCTCATGGGGATGACCATGTGTTATTTATTTTGAAATGCCCCCCCAAAAAACTGGCATAGTACACATTTAGTGGATATTCAATAAGCTAATTAATATAACAAGATAAATGAGTTCCAGGTATTCTGAAAGGGTTCAGCAAGAATAACAGTGGTCTTTAGCAACATATTCTCACATTTCTCTAATGTGCCCCCCTGAGCTATTTATCAAGGCTACAAACTTTTCCATTATTTAAAGGTCTACAAGACTTTGTATTTGACTACTTCAAATACAATAACTGGAACATAGTGTTCATTAATTATAAGAACAAATGCTTTGTGAAGCTGTACTCATTATTTGAGAATTTCACCATTAACAGCAGGAGGCAGTACAAGAAAAATATTACTACTTAGATAACCATTTTGTTCAATGGACACCAAATATTCCTTCAGGAAGTTTGTTTTGAAACATATAAGATAATTAATGATAGTATAAGAATAATAGAAAGAGAATTAGCTGTGGAGTCAGGGAGACTTGAGGTCATATGTAGGCTCTGGTGCTTATGTCCTCACCAAAGTGACTTTAAGAAAATCACAGATCCATTCTGGATTACATTTCTGCTCTCACAGGATTTTATGGAGAAAGCCAATTGAAAACCTTAAAACACCACAAAAAAGTAAAGTATGTCATTCAGGTTATTTTCATTTGAAAAGGATTCTTCCTTTTAAAAAGTCTATTTCTGCTTCCTATTTCTACCTGCTCTCTAGTCTACTTGAATATTGTTTAGAGATCTTTAAGAACATCACTCTCTGTGTTGAGGAAAATGTCTGAAAGTAAAATATTAGAAAAACTAGAAAAATTAAGAACAAAATATAGCGATACCAAGAAACAGATTGTCTTCTGTTGGGGGGGGGCAGGGAAGGGAGGAAAGGGGAAAAAAATTGTAAAAATCAAAACTTTGCCAAAAAATACAGGTAGAAACTACCATTGAATATAATTGGAAAACAAATAAAATATTTATGTAATTTTTAAAGAAAAGACTTTGGGGACCCATTCTAAAAGATAGCAGAAAATATCATTCAATTTACACAAGTGCAATTTATATCTTAATTTTCTTTAGCTGCCTGACCCTGAGCAAATCTGAATCTCAATGTCCTCATCTATAAAACAAGGAAAAATACTTACATGGCCTACATTATAAGCTTATATCATGTTTGTTGGGGCAAATCTAGGTTCTTTGTCTATAAAATAGGGATACATATAAAAAGTAAAAGTAATACTTGCTCTATTTACTTTGCTGGAATGTCTTGAAAACTGTTTTGAACACCACAATATTTTACACAAGTCAAAAATTAATATTTTCCTTAGCAGGAAAACTGTAGTAAGGATAAAGTAAGAGATAATATTTATGTGTGTAGACTCTATTCCCCCCCTTCAGTCTAGGCACTAGAAATTAGAGGGGTAAGTACGACACCTGGAAAGTTTTTTGCAAGCTCTAAAAAAGACAGAAATGACATTTATTATTACCATTATTGAGATACTTTAAGCTTACTCTTAGATTTGTTTGTTATATATCAAACAGAATGACTACAATTGTTATAAAAATTTGATATAAAAAGTCATTTGAATTGCTACTTTGTTCCCACAAGAAGCTAGTCTCCTTGTAGCAATTTACTGATTAAGCTTGGATGCATCCCCAAACTGAAGCTCTTGGTGATCATTAAACTCATATTCCCTCGTATTTGATGACCTTTAAAGTTTGAGGAGTTATTAATATCTATTAATGGGACAGATTTCTCAAAAACTCTTCTGCTCCAATGAGAGTACTCCAATGTATTTCCATGGAAGGTATGGCTTGATAATAAATAAGAGACTTCTAGCATCCTCATCATTTTGAATCAAGACGCTCTATCGTTTCATTGGCACAGGAGGATTTAATCAATTTTGAATTCCATTTTGTTTGTAGTTATTCACTTACTGTTTTGCTGCTAGCAACAGACTTTTTGCCTTTAAATGTTCATCTTGTTTTACAAAATTGCCATCTGTTGAATTGGACTCATTTTTCTATTTCTAGATATTAAAAAATTGAAACATCGTACCTGTAAGAATCTTTAAGTATTTTTATAGATATTGTATTGGTAAATGGTTTTTAAGTTCAATTGTCTATAGTATTAGAAGAAATGAATGCTCCAAGAGGATCACAGTAGTCATATTATCTTTCTGGCATTTCAAATGTGAGTCATTTATATTCAAATTCATTTCAATTTAACAAGCACCTATTAAGTGCATACAATATTCTAAATATCATTTAATTCACCAGTAAACACTTAAATAAAAGAGAACAATGTTCCAACCCTCAAGATGCTTATATTCTACTCAGAATAAATGACATCTACCCAGATTAAGGGAAAACATAATAGAGAAATAAAATATAAAATAATTTTTGGGGGCAGAAGTGATAACACCTGGGAAGTTCAGGTACCTGCTACCTACAGGTAGCAGGATTTCAGCTGTGTATTCTAGGAACAATGAATTCCAAGAGGACAAGCTGAGAGGGAGAGTATTCCAGGCATGGGTGACACAGGTCTGTACAAAAGTATGAATATTAAAGAAGGGATGTCATATATGATTATTAGCAAGTATAACAGATTTATTGGAGTGTAGCATATATCAGATGCAGTACTGTGAAATAAGTGATTCAATGGTTCATTAAGACATAGGGTGATAGAATTAGAAGTGAAGAGACAACTGGCAGTTACCTAATCTAACCTTTTTCATTTAGAGACAAGGAAAAGGAGACCAAGAAAACTCAAATGAACTTGTCCAATGTCACTCAGGTAGTAATAGGGTTGAAATCTGAACACAAATTCTCTGACTCCAAATCCTTGTCCTTCTAATCCAGAGTAGCAGAAAAAAGGATGCAAAAATGCAGATGTCAAATGGAGAGATGGATATTTGAGTCTAAATAAAGAAAAGAGTTACAACAAATAGTCAAAAAAAAAAATCTCAGAGGTGGAAAAGCTATCAGTGGGTAACTGACAGCTCATTACTAACCTGAGGAAGAAACTCCTTTTTAGCATCCCCAACAAGTAAGCAAACTCCTTTGAAAGTTCTCCAGTAAAGGGAAATTCACTATGTCCTAAAATAGCTCATTCTATTTCTAAACAGTTCCAATGTTGGGAGTTTTCTTCTTATGTCTATCAGAAAGTTGCCTCTCTGAGACAATACTAAGGGACCCCCTAAATATTTCTAAATTTATCCTTTAAGAACAAGAGGTATGGATCTAACTCTTTTTCCATGTAATAATCCTTCAAAAACTTGAAGACAACAATCCTCTAACCTCCCCAATCAAATTATTAACTTCTCTAAACTAAATATAATTAAGTCTGATAAATTTATGGGCATTTTTCTAAAAGAAAAATATACTGTATACAAGAACCTTTGGTTATACATTCAGTTGAAAAGTTCAAATTTCCCAATGTTAACATGAAATAAGGATTCAGGGATAGTGTCTACTCCAAGCTTTTATCAGCACTAATTTCAACTATTCTTTCCACCCCCCTTAAAATTCCAAACTGAAGAAAAATAGACATTAATTAAGAAAAGCTTTATCTCATTCTGCTCTAATGAAAGCCAAGTTACAGTTATATTTTCCTGTAGATTTTTCTCTACTTAATGAAGACATTATCCATGAGTTTTCAAAGTCACTTTACAAAAGAGCATTCAAGAGACATTAAAGTCAGTTTCAACTAAAAAGTCTTTTTGAAGTCAATAAACAATAAAGGAACAATGAAAAGAGAGCCTTTGATCTCTTCTTAGTCTAAAGTCTTTAATTTCTGTTTTAATCTATTCGATGGATAATTCTTGTATTCAAATATTCTTCACCTGCAGCATACAGTAAAAGCCTTGTATTAGTTTGGAATGCTTTCTTTTAAGGCCATATTAATTTTCAGACCTAATTAACATGGATGGGTGTCAGTTAGAAGCTCTTTTACTGAATATTAAAAAAAAAGTTTTAAAATGATCTTCCATTCTAGCAGTGGAAATTATAAAAAAAGAGAAAGAAATGCAATCTTGGCTTTGAAATTCATGACAAGATCAAAGACCATAATGCACATGGATTTTTTCAAGGTATACATTATTAATAACCCAGGCAAACACATAACTGATCAATAGCATGGCCCAGAAATGATCAGCTGAGAGTGTTATCTCTATAGTTTTGACCACACTATAGATTCCTATTATGCTTGGCTCTCCTTTCAGATTTATTTTAAACATGGTGGCCAATCATTTATAGCCCACACTATGATAGGTGTATTTTGTTAAAGCTGATGGGGGGGAAAAATATATATATATATATTGCATCATATGACCTAAATTCATTTTGGTGCACTAATCTCATTTAAATCTAAAATAGATGGGGTTTATTTGACCTACAAAAATACTTTCTAAAATATGAATTAATACAGCTCTTGTCATATAAGGCATTCAGGATTGTTGTCAATCAAGGATTTAGAAAACTTCTTATCAATTATCATGGAGGAATTTCTGCAGAGGTGATAGGAATATATCTTCAAAACTGATCACAACTATTTTGAAGGTATACTTCTTGCATTTCATTTCAAAAAGAAAACTGAAGAAAGAATGTGAACATCTCTCAAAGACAACTGAATTTCTGTCAATTTCATCCATACAATGCTGAATAAAAGGGAATTTCTATGAAGATCAACACAAGAAATCCCAAAGGCATAATTATGAATATGTTGGAAGGTTGACTAGTGACAAATAGCAAAGAAGAAAATTACCAAACATTGAATGGAGGTAAAACTGTTCAGAATTTTCCCTAAACATAATGGTCTTTTTTTTTTAACTTGGGGAGGAAAGGCAAAGTAGACTAATAGAGATGATTTATGACTTAAAGAAATATTCTAGAGGTCATTTTCCCTATTTCAATGAATGCAGGAAAGAGACAAAAATGACTTATTAAGCATTTATTATGAGCTAATAAATGTGCTAGACATTAATAATAATAAAAAACAAAGGCAGTCCCTCAAGGAAATTATATTTTAATATCAAAAACAGCAAACATAGTGGAGTGATAGCCAAGAAAGAACACTTTGATCGGAAACATTGTGGAGATGATGAATGAGCCATACTAGAGTATTTATACTATCCTCATCAGTAAAATGGACACTGGAGGCAGACTAGATAATTTTAAAGTTCTATTCCTGATAAGATATTTTGGACTCAAAAATATACCATATGGTAAAATGACCAGAGATGTGATCATTCTACTACCTATGACTGCTATGGATTCAATACAATTCAATTCAATAAATATTTTTTAAAGTATGATAAAGTAAGTTCATGGAATAACATGGATGGGTAGAAAGATATTAATTGTTGAAGAGCTTATAATCTTATCTATTTTTTGGAGAAGACAGTGAGAACTACTGAAGGGACTGACTAATATATTCACAATAATTATAATATACTTTAACATGATTATATTCATATGAAAAATCATTTAGGTTTGAATAATTTTATAAGCAAGAAGTCCTTTTAGCTGGTAGTTCTGGGAAGGCTTCATGGAGACAACAGTAAATGAATAGGCCCTAAAAACAATGAATTCCAATGAGTATGAATGTGGAAGAAATCCATTCAAAGTATAGAAATGGTAATGTGCAAATGCCTGGAAACAGATGAAAGTAGGAATAAGAGTGAATTTGGATAATATGCAAAGTTCTTGAAGAAAGTAATTTTATTTAATTTTACTTCTCAGATTTAGTGACCTTTAATGATCCTTCCAAATGTAGGAGAATGAATATTATTTACAACAGCAGTTACATATGAAACATGACCAAAAAAAGCTGCATGAACTTGAAAGTTATCCAATTCTTATTGAGTAACACTTTGATAATTGACAAATTTACCTACAATCTTCTAGGTTTTTTTGGTGTCTTGTGAGATGGCTCGTAGTTATTCTTTAAAAGTGCCAAATACTAAAATTGACAGGTCTTATCCAGGCATTAAAAACAATCCAGGGAATTGAGAAATTCTCAATATGAATCGAGTCACCATATCAGGAAATTATAGAAGCGATTAATTAAAGTAGTCCTGTCTCAAACCAAGCTGGACAGGAAGTATAAAAGGGGTACTCTCGACCATAAGAGGAAAAAGCTGAGCCAGTGATATATCTTTCAAGAATTTGGACAATGGTAACATTTAAATGGATGAAAACATAATGTTAGAGATAAAAGAGACCTGAAAATACAAAATTTCAGAGATAGCAAGATATTAAAAACAAAATAAGTGAAAATTTAAAGGTAGCAGAGTATGTCACTTGCTCAGTTCTTTTGTTTCCATAAATATCCTAATAAACAATTCTTCATCATGACTGAAAGTTGTTTTATTTTTTGGAGGCTGTCTACAACACTTGTTTCCCTTAACCCAAGAAGAAAGAACTTGGAACAAATAATTAAAGTCGTGCTAAAAGAGATTTAGGTTTAATAAAAGAAATATGTGAAAGGGAACAGATGTTCAAAAAAGTCTGTTCCCCTCTCACATATTTCTTCAAAATGAACTGGAAACAATTTGGTACAGGTTAAAAACTAGAAATCATCAGTAGAACAGGTAAGATACACAACATAAAGACTCAAACAAACATAGTAAAAACAATGTTTGATAAAAGCCAATGAGCCCAGTTACTAAGATCAAGAACTCAATCCTTGACAAAAACTGCTCTTCAGAAAACTGAACAGCAATCTGGCAAAAATGATGTCTAGATGAGTAACTCACATGAGCAAGAAAAGATCCAAACAAGACCTACCTTTAAAAAATCACCTCATAAACAAATCAAAGGAGCAAGAAAGAAATTACCTTTAGGTCTATTGATAAGAGTTCAAGATAATTGATAAAAAAGAATAATACAAGGTAAAAAGGATTCTTGATTTTTCTCTCTCCACATATGTGTGTAAGTGTGGTCATATCCAAATATATTTCTGCCCAACAAATAAACAAAATATTGAAAAGCAAATTAGAAAAAAAATCTTTTACAGTAAGCTTTGATAATAACATTATCACTGCCAAGATAAATATGGAACTAATTCAAATAATATGATTAATGGTTATTCCTCAGTTGATAAATGATCCAAGGTATTTTTTTTTTTAGCTTTTGCAAGGCAATGGGGTTAAGTGGCTGGTCCAAGGCCACACAGCTATGTAATCATTAAGTGTCTGAGGCTGAATTTGAACTCAGGTACTCCTGACTCCAGGGCCAGTGCTCTATCCACTGTGCCACATACCCACCCTATGCCACCTAGCCACCCACATTTTTCTTTTTTAAAAATTCTTAATTTCATCAATTCTATGTAAAATAATTCTAGCATTCATTTTTTAAAAAATTTTATTTCCATAATCCTTCCCTTCCCTACCCCTTCCTTGAGAAGGCAAGCAATTTGATATTGAGTATATGTCTGCAGTAATGTAGTAAACCATTTCCACAATAACCCTGTTGCCAAAAACAACAACAGCAAAAACCCACTGGCCAAAGACAAAAGAAAACTAAGAAATGTAAAAAAAACAGTATGCATTAATCTGCATTCAAACTCCATCAGTTCTTTCTCTGGAGGTGGACAACATTTTAAATTATAAATTCTTTGAAACTGTTTTAGATCACTGTATTGCTGAGAATAGCTAGGATGATTATCATACAATATAGCTGTTTCTGAGTACAATGTTCTCCTAGTCTTGCTCACTTAACTTTGCATCAGTTTATATGTCTTCCCAGATTTTTCTGAAATCATTCTGCTCATTTCTTATATCACAATAGTATTCCATCATAATCATACACCACAGTTTGTTCAACCATTCCCCAGCTGATGAACATTTCCTCAATTTCCAATTCTTTGCCACCACAAAAAAGGGCCACTATAAATATTTTTGTAAAAATAGGCCTTTTTCCCCTTTTCATTAATTTCTTTGGGATAGATACTGGTACTGATATTGCTTCATCAAAGGGTATGCCCAATTTTATAATTTTTTGGCATAGTTCAAAATTGCTCCCCAGAATAGTCAGATCACTACACAACTCCACCAATTTTCAAACATTCCCTTCAACAACTGCCAATTTCCTTTTCTGTCAAAACAGTCAATCTGATTGGTGTGAGGTGGTACCTCAAGAGTTGTTTTAATATGCATTTATCTAATCAATAGTGATTTAGAGCATTTTTATATGCCTAAAAGGAGCATTGATTTCTTCTCAAAATGGCTAAACAAGCATAATCATGAAAAAATGTTTATACTTTCTAATAATTAGAGGAATATAAATTAAAGCAACTTTGACATTCTACCTGACACATGTCAGACTGGCAAAGATAACAAAAGAGGAAAATGACAAATATTAGAAATATTAGGAAAAACTATGGGAATTTACTTATGCTAGTACACTGCTGGTGGAGCTGTGAATTTGCCTAACCATGTGGGAAAGCAATTTGGAACTACCTCCCAAAAAGTTCCCATTTAGAAACATTCAAAGTTCTTTATAACCTACCCCTTTTCCATCTTCCCATCTTTCTATCTAGTCCCTTAAATCCCTTAATTCATGTGATACAACAAGAAAGGATAATTTTCTCCAAAAGCAGATCCCTCCTTTTCAGATGATCCTGGAATGCCAAAGCCCTATTATACTTCTATCCTCAGCACTTAGCACAGGATCCAGAAAACAGTAAGGAAAAACAAATGCTTGTTAATTGATTGACTTACTGACTCCTACACTCTTGTCGCCCTCAACCAATTATAAATCCAAAGATTTCAAAAGGCACAGCTATAAGCCAGGGTAGCAGATAGTTCCTTGGCTGTCATTCCTGGAACTTTCCCTAAATGAGGGAATATCTCTAACAAATGTCAGAGATGGGATTCCCATACAAAAAGAGAAAACAGAGAAACTATCTTTGGATCTGACTCACTCTCAGAATCTGAGGATTTACCACTCCAGCACTTCAATTTGGGAGTTGATTTGCAGGCTGCAGCATCTCACTCCTGTCATCTTCTACTATAATGAACAGCCTTTAATAAATCCCCTTTTGTCATGTAAGTCATGTCCATAAGTTTCCTTTTTTTTTTAAATCTCTATACTGTAGATGCAGGATAATCATTACTTTTGTATCACTTTTCAATACACTATTGTCACTACTACAGAATTATAATATGAAGGAGAATCTGATCTAGGTTCCCTCCCTCACACTTAAATTACTTGAACTCAGAGAACTCTCACTGAAGAAAATATAGTGAGTATCTCATTTGGATATTACAAATATAATAAAATAGTAACAAAACAGAACCCCTCTCATTTTATATATGAGAAAAAACATGACTTAAGAAGTTAGCATGTTTTGGCTTAAGCAAGCTCAGCTAAATAGTGACATACTCAGGATAACTAGTTCACAGTTCAGAGATCTTATCAATAATCCATGCATATAGCTATATAATGGAGAAGAGTTTACTCTGCAGTCCCAACTAATTTAATAGGAAATAGAAACGTCATTTTCTGTTGGGAGGCATTGGTTTAAAAGTACTTTACAAGTACAAGGTTTTCTCCTTGGTCATAAAATTAACATTTCTCTTATTCCTCCACATTTGCTATAACAAATTATAATGATCCTATTGTTACAATTAGTGATAGTAATAATAATAATGCATTTAATCAGTGCTTAAAGATTTATAAAGTACTTTCCCCTAATTTAAAAAAACAACAACAAACAAACCAGGAGACAGATACTATAGTCCCTGCAACTACCCACTCAACCATTTCTTTTTTTAACAAAGTTAAAAACTATGGTAGTTCAGTAAGTAGATTAACTTGTCTAAGGTCACTGGAACCTAGATTTCTTGACTCCACCTATGAAAGAATTCTCAAACACACACACACACACACACACACACACACACACACACACAACCTGCACATGCAAAATATGCAATACAAGGACTGCTTCTCTGTACATTACACTCAGTTCATAAAAATTAACCAGGGTGATCCAAAAACAGTGGGAAATAAGTTTATATTTTACAAATGAAAATTATGCTATTTGAATCTCTCTATTAAAAAAAGTAGAACTCAATGAAAACAATAAGACAGAGCACTTTGCCCGGTTTTGACTATTTTTGTATTGATTTCAATGTGCTCTGATCCACATCATCCAATCTACAATAAGTCATTTACTGAAATTTTTAGTACAATGATTTATGAACTAAAAAGGTTCATGTTGTAATTCCACTTAGTTCCATTCTGTTTGAAATTGTGGGTCTTCAGGCATCAAAAACTTAATATGATCATATGAAATGAAAAAGTTCATATTAGAAAAAGAAGAATTCAGAGCTGCTATTTTAAATCATTGGTATAATCACCTGAGAGCAGGACTTCTTTATAAACACTGTGAGAATATAAGGGATCACAAGTCTCAAATAAAAGAAAATCACTTCTGGAGCTGGGAGCTAGGATTCTGGCATCAGCTGATCAGAAGGAACAGATTTCTGTAATAGCATACTTCTCAGGGGAAAAAAGTATCACCACTAGTATGAGCACCACTAGCAGCTGGAGGGCTAAAGAAAGCCATGCCCTGGCTGGCTGAGACATCTGGACCCTCTAAGCTGCTCACACAAGGCAGGTTTACAGTGAATGCAAAATATCTGTTCATCAGTCCCACAAAAGGTCATTAGTATTTGAGGGGAGGGGAAGTATAATGAGGGTAATGGACTATTTTAGATATTTTATGTTTTCTGCATTTATTCATCAATTCCTTTGAGATCCATGCATCTTTTAGATTTTCTATGTGGAGAAATAAAGACTTTTCTATATCTAAGACCTAAATTATGCATTGAGTTTCTGCTACCTACATTTCAGAGAGATACAAGATATGAACAAAATTTAAGCTTTATTTCAGTGACTTCCCTAGAATTTTACTCCAGGATTGGTGCAGAGTCAGAGAACCTATGCTCTTTGTTTTGGTTCAGGCCCCTCCTCCCTCTGTGTTGAACTCCTGTTTTAGACTAGAAGAAATCTTTTTTGGGGCTTTCTTGTTGCCCTACAATACACACAAGGAACCCACCACACCTTTTGAAGCTTTCTCTGATCCCGTTCTTGCAGGGATCATCCCCATCACTCCATCTCATTCAAACTTTATATTCCCCTTTATATACTTAACATATTATCCTTTATATTATGCTTATCAGTGCATGTCATTTATCATCTTCTCCCTCTACACAACTTCACTTGTTGATCTCATCAGCTCTAGACTCAATTATCAACCCTATACACTTATCTATCCCTGACCTTTCTGACATCTCCAACTACCAATTTTAAAGGCAATATGTCCAAAACCAAACTCTTTATCTTTTCCTAAAATCTTCGCCTCTTAATTACTCTCCTATTATCAAGGGTGCCACCATCCCCCCTCCCCCAGTCTACTTAGGAATCTTTCTCCATTCCTGATTATATCTCATTCCCCATATCTAACCTGTTGTCAAGGCCTATCAATTTTACCAACCCACAGCTCTCAAAAATGCTGCCTTCTCTCCTTGGATTTTGCAAATATCCTGATGCAGGTCTTCATTGCCTCATGTTTGGATTATAATGGCCTTATGGTTGATCTGCCTACCACAAGTCTTTCCTTATTCCAGGCCATTCTTTACTTACCACCCTTGAAAGTATCTGTTGCCCCTCACTCCCCTTCTTAATAAATTCCAGTGGTTTCTAATCATCTCAAGGTCAAATACAAAATCCTGTGTTTGACATTCAAAGCCTTTCATAACCTATCCTCCTCATCTCCTCCAGTCTTCTTACACCTTACAACTCTCTCCTCATCTCTGAGTCCTGGCTTCACTCAAGACCCAAATAAAACTTTACTTTCAATGGGAAGTATTTCCTGACCTTCCCCCCCACTCCCCAGCTTAATTCTAATGTCTTCCCTCTGCTGATTATGTCTTATGTAATGTGTGTGTGTGTGTGTGTGTGTGTGTGTGTGTGTGTGTGTGTGAGAGAGAGAGAGAGAGAGAGAGAGAGAGAGAGAGAGAGAGAGAGAGAGAAGAGACACAGAGGGAGAGAGAGGAGAAAAAAGAGAGAGAACTTGTTTGTATATAATTGCTTGCAAGTTGTTTCTTCTGTTAGATTGTGGTCTCCTTGAGGGAAAAGACTGTCTTTTGCCTCTTTTTGTATTCCTAGACTAAGAATGATCCTGACATGTAGCTGGCACTTAATACAAGCTTAAAGACTAATTTGGTTGGTCATCAGGTGAGAAAATTTGCTGGTCCCAGAAACTCTCAAAGACCATCAAATAAGCCCTAGAGAGCTTCCTATATGTTTTAGGGGAAAGATTATCCACTGCTATGAAGCTGTCTGTCTTTGAAATGTAAAGGAAAATTTTTACATTATCCTGCCTTCCCTCTTTCCCCTCAATCTTGCCAACTCTAAGTTAATGAGAAGTACTTTGTTTTCCTTTTCTTTATAACTCCTTTGGTTCAATACAGTACAAATATCATCTACTTTCCAGATTATAGGTTGGGGATCATATAATTCCACCCCCTCATTTTAGATGTGAGAACATTTGTAGTCCAGGGACATGATGTACCTGTACAAAGTCAGCAGATCATATCTCCAGAGTAAGAAGGGACTTCAAAGATTATAAATTCAACCTGCTCACTTTAAAGATGAGAAAACAGGCTCAGAGATGGCAAGCTACTTGCCCAAGGTGACAAAGGGAGTGAATGTTAGAGGGGACATTTGAACCCATGTCTTCAGATTTGAGAACCAATGGAAACCTCTTTCCAATAGGTCTTCTGGTTTCGAACCGAGTATATTAGCCCCATCACTACATTTCCAGCAACAGATAAATTCCCATTGAATGAAACCTGATTATAGAAGTACAAAGACTTTAAGTTACTGGATCTAAGAACCTTGAGGGTTTTCTTGAATTCTTCATTTCTTCTGATTGAAGAGATTTATTTTATATCCTTCCAATCCTCTCCAGTATCAGAACCCCTCAGGTGGCCAAGGGACTGTATTTTCTTGTAATGCAACCACTCCAAGAATACAAACACTTCTCTTAACTTTTTCTTATGAAATTAAAGAAAAACCCTGTTCTGGTCTCTGAAAAAAATGTGACACTTGGCACAGCTGTGCTGGGCACTTCAGACTAATCTCAGTCATGTTCTTTTCATTCTGTGATCATGATTTGTAAGTGCTGTACATGATCTGATTCCATGGTTTTTGTACTGCTTCTATCAACAGCAGATATGTCACCTTAGCAAAAACCTATCAGAATCAGTGCTGTTGTCTTCACAGTGGGTATGGCCCAAACACACACTGCCTTTATTTTGCCCTGTGGGCATTTCTTTTATTGATTCAGATCACAGAACCATCTCCCTTTCTCATCAGGTATCCTGAGCCAAGTTCTCCTCCTGCTCTTCCCACAAAGAGATATATCCAGGGTCCTTTACTGTCTCAAGGGTACCAAAGGATCACTGAGGGTACTATCCCACTTTCACCACCTGCCTGGTCAATCAACTTTACCAATTATTCCCAGCTTTGACTGAAAAAAAAAAATCAAAGAAATAATTTACAATGCAAGCTTTCTCCACGCAAAGGGGCAAAGTGAGTACATCTGGCCGGAGAAGATAGCTGATTTATGTGTCACACCCATTTAAACCAACAGAGAAGATAAAGTCACTTCTAAGCCACAGCGGCTTTGCTCTTCTCCTGCCTGGTGACATATGACTCTTGGGAGGCACTCCTTTCTTTCTCTGTGTTTTCCATGGAACTGGGTAACTTTACCCCAACTGACAGTGACTATACAATCCGCCAGTTTGTATTAAGATGTTATTGCACCTTTCCCGTTCTAATCGCCAATTATGACTCTATTAGTCCTGCTCGGCAGTTCATCTGCCGCAGCATCAGCTAAGGGGGACTTGGAGACAGACCTCTGATCTCCCTGTTTCCGCTTCAGCGCACGCCTGGCCCGGCGGCTGTCATCCGCAGACAGGGAGGCGGGGGAGGCATTGCCTTGGCTCAGATAACTGTACCTGACCTTACAACAATTTACTAAGGAAATACCTGCCTAATGGCAGTGTGAGTACAGTTTCCTTTATACTCACAACGGCGCTGCAAATTAGAGACAACAGGATAAATCTATGGGCAGCTCACTAGACACTTCATTAAATCACTGTTCCCTTGCCTTGTAGAGCACTAATAGAATCACAGCCCTCGTTAGCTACTGAATAAAAGATCAATCACAGACTTTGAGAGCTCTTGCCACCAGCTTCCAGAGGAAACAAGGAGAGAAAAAAGACATATTTAGGATCATCAGTGAGATCCTGAATGGCCTCGCTGCAAGTTGCTTAAATTACCTTTTCTACAACGGACTCCGACTGCAATACTCAGAGGAACTTGTTAAGTCTGCTTTCAAAAGCTGCTCTCTAATATATGACTACCAGGCCCTGGTCAAAAGTTCAGATTGTGCATATGTAAAAAGGTACTAAATTGCCTGAGGGCTAAAACCAGAGGAGTTTAATTGCAGCAAAATGCTGAAAATGGTCTGTTGAGGGTCCTTCTGTGGGGAGACTGCTGGCTCGGGCTGATTGAAGTACGGAACATAAAAGCTGTACAACAATATTTCCTTAAATGCAGGCGAAACTGCCAGCAGTTGGTATTGCATGAATGTTGTGGTGAGAGAAAAAAACATTTTCCTCCCCTAAAATAAATAGAGTATTAAAGAACTACCCTAGCCCATAATTCTAAATCATAATGGAAAAAATGCAGGGTTCAGTGACAGTAAATAAGGCATAATTCACAGTGAGGGATCAACACAGTCGCAGGATATTTTTTACATGGGGGTACATTCCAAGTTTTCATGGAAGGACTTTTGCTGTTCCTTTGGGTCAGTGCACTGCCCTGGTTTGGAGAGAGATTCTCCACTTAA
The DNA here is from genome assembly GCF_037893015.1 of Macrotis lagotis. Classification (NCBI taxonomy): domain Eukaryota; kingdom Metazoa; phylum Chordata; class Mammalia; order Peramelemorphia; family Peramelidae; genus Macrotis; species Macrotis lagotis. Next base: position 82,264,158 of record NC_133658.1, on the reverse strand, counting down.
ATGCCGGCTGAGACCTCTTACTTCTCATTTTGGAGCAGAGTGGAGTGGAAAGAAATGTTAGACTCAATGTTCAGAACTTTGGATCTAGGTTCTACCACAGACAATGGTATGACCTCAGGTACCTCCTTTAACCTTTGGAGGCTTCCCTTTCCCTGTCTGTAAAATCAGGGTGTGTAAAGATTGATTCTCAAATTCTCTTTGAGATCTGATGTTCTAAGGGCAAAGATTGATTTTAGTTCTGACCTTCTAAGGTTCGTTCATTTCTAAGTTTCTATGTCAATGTTTCCACTATTTGCAAGGTTTAGATTTAGAATAAGAACTATTCTAAAAAAGATGAACTTTATTATAAATAGTGTTTCACAAAGATAAATTACAATTACAAAGGAAAGCAACCAAAAGATAAAGCAAACAATACTCCAAAGAATCATTTAATAGGAGATGCCACTCAAAAATATATCAAAATCAGAATTACTCTTTTTTGAGAGGTGGGGGGAAAATTGCAATATAATGACAAGGAATAATAGTTGAATTCCGGATCTAGAGATATTATTCTAGAACATTTTCTTGAATGACTAAACAGAAACTTTACCTCAACAATCTGTCAACTCTCTTGCTAGAATGAGCCCAGGTTATTTTGTAGTTGTGATTTTTTAATTTTATTTTGATTTACTCTATTAAAAAGCATTTATTTTTCCATCCATTTCACCTGAATTTGGAAAAAAAAAGATAAAGAAAAAAACAAAAACAAAAACTCTTACAATTTTCCACATCATCCAATTCAAAGTGTCTGTTTCATTCTGTATCAGTACCTTACTTCTTTGACTGGATGTGGTAGCTATATAATATACTTTTGTAAATTGTATAACTTATCTATTGTACTGCTTGACTTCTATGTATTTAAAGAGTTAAAGAAGAATCTAATTACTGTAATAGTTAATAACCTGAAATAGAGTTAGAAGTTGGTACTCCTAGGCTCCCTTTCTTTCCATGCTTTTTTCATCACATTTTCCTTGTTATTCTGAACCTCGACTTCTAAAGGAATTTTATTATGGATTGTAACTCTAAGAAATAATCTTTTGGTAATTTATTGGTATGGGTCAAGTAATAAGGATTTATACAGCATCCACCATACTAGAATCAGATTTTTTGCTAAGTAATTTTTACAAATATTAGCTTTACTGGGTCTGCAAAAAAAGCAATGGAATGAAAAGCCAAGAGATCTGAATTCTGATATTGGCACTATCAAAAATTCAGTGTGTTGGGCGGCTAGGTAGCTTAGTGGATAAAGCACCGGCTCTGGAGTCAGGAGTACCTGGGTTCAAATCCAGTATCAGACACTTAATAATTACCTAGCTGTGTGGCCTTGGGCAAGCCACTTAACCCCATTTGCCTTGCAAAAAAAAATAATTCAGTGTGTTTGTGAAAAATTTTCCCCTCTCTGAGCTGCTGCCTCCCTATCAGTATGGTACAAGAGTTAAACCAGATGATATCTGAGATCTAAATTCTAAAACTAAACAATCTTTGTTCAGACATGGCTAATTTATCTGTTATAGTAAGAATTTATATAGAATTCTCTCTATATCCTAAGAAAATTAACACAATACTAATCAGGAGAATTATCTAGGATCATGTCTCAGAGTCCAGTGTATTTTTAAAGGGTTCAAGAAGGCTATATGAATATACAGCTAGGACATCATCTGTCCTTTTATATTCTGTTTTTTTTACTATGTGTGTGCATATATGAAAACTAGTTTATCTTGGTTGGGATAATCAGGTCTCTAAAAATAAACATTCCATTAGTCACTGTCAGATATTTTAAAATTTATAAATCAACAAAGTCAACATAAAGATTGTTTTGTAAACTAATGCTTTATTTTAGATGAATTTTCAGACCTATCATGGAATTTTTTGACAAGTCCATATAATGGTCCCCTAATGATACTTTTACTATTAGTTCAAGTGAAATTTATTCTAACAAACATTCAGTGAGTACCAGCAATATGAAAGGCTTGAGCTAGATCTTGGCAATATAAAGAAAATAGTTCCTGCTCTCAAGGCTTATATACTACTGGGAGATATGGCATGTATGTAGATAAATAAATGCAAGATAATTTCAGGAGGGAAACTCAAAAGAGGGAAAGTTGTTCCTAATACCTTAAAGTATCAGGAATGATTTTACCTAGAAGTATTACCTGAGTTCATCTTTGAAGGAATGTAAGGATTCTAAAAGGATAAAGAAACAAAATAAGTCATGAGAATAGACAGAGGCCCAGGATGAGAGGTAGAAGGTCAAGTGTTAGTTGGCAAACATGTTTGGTTTTTAGAAGGGAGAATGTGGGGAGGGGAGTACTCTGAAATAAGTCTGGAAATAAAGGTGGGAGCATACAGTTTTACTCTAGGCTAAAGTCTTTTTAGCCCAAAAGAAACAAGAAGTCACTGGAGAATATCAAACAGAAGCTGGTTGAGTTAAATCTTTGGAACATTCATTAAATAGCTGACTGTTTAATGGGGTAGGGAAGAGAACAAAATCAGGGAGTAAAATTAGGAAACTATTGCAAAAGTTTAGATGGGAAATGATCAGGATCTGACCTAGGCTAGTAGTACCTTGAGTCATTGCTTTTGTCCTTCATTCTCAAAGAAAACCATGACATCAGGGAGGTGATGCCGTAAGTACATGAACTCGATTTGAGTGATGGGGTGTTGTGTGAAGTCCCCAGCTCAGTTTCTCCTTTGGAGCCATCCAGGTACAATGACCAGATATGAATCAGGACAACTGAAGATGGCCCTGGATGTGAGTCAGTCAAGGTTAAGTTACTTGACCAAAGTCCCACAGCTAATTAAGTGTCAAGTATCTGAAGCCGGGTTTGAACTCAGGTCATCCTGACTCCAAGGTCAGTGCTCTGTCCACTTTGGGGGAAAGCTCAAGTATCAAGTCTTCAGTAAGACCTTTCCTGATCCCATTACCTCTGGTTCAAGTGCTGTCCCTTCCCCCCAACTAATGAACTTATATTCATTTTGTATATAAAATGATATATTATCTGGACCAATTCTTTTCCAATCATACTGGACATTGTTCTCTCCCCTATACTCTGCCATCTATCCAAACTGGTCTATTCTCTGTTTCTATGCTTCCATCTCCTGAAGTTCCTACTATTTCAATACCTAGAAAGCATGACCGCCTTACCCTCACCTTCCACCTCAGAGTTACGATCTTCTTTTAAGATGAAATACAAATAGAAATTCTACATTAAGCCTTTTATGATCTTTCCCTAACTCCTGGCTCCATATCTCCAAAAAGACCTATTTATAATTATTTTGTATATTTTTGTGTTTATGCATATTTTAGTTATTCTATTATATTTTACATGTACCTGTTTTGTCCCTCAATCCTTATGAATTGAAATTGTTTTATTATATGCAACTGTATTACTAGCACCCTACCCAGTAAAGAGTGAATTCTTTAATAAATATTTGTATGGAAAAATCCGTGTACATGTATTGCATATGTATGTAAACACAGATGTGTATGTGCATGTGTATGTATATACACACCTGCATATTTTATTCCTGGGAAGATGGAAAGTTCCCTGAGAATAAGATTTATTTAATTTTTAATTCTATATTTCTCCCCTCTCCCCTCATATTTAGCAAAGAGTTTCACACATGGAGATAAAGATAGGAACTAGATCTGTGATTTCATTCATATTGGGCACTACCAGATGAGGGAATTTTGTCTACCCATGCAAGCTGGTATCTTCTTCATAAATTATAGGTGATTAAAAATGCTCATTAATTGGTGAAATTAATTGATTGAGAATTGTGAGAAGCTTTTGGGTGATTAACAAGACACAGCAACTAACTGTGAAATAGGGGTGATGATGGAAAAAAGAAAATTCAAGGCCTATTTCAGGTTAAAAGGTAGATAATGAAATCAGGAAAGGTCTTCAGTGGAAGTAGGAAACTGTGGAGGATTAGTGGTAGAGGATCCTCAGTTACCTTCACAAACACTGTGAGATTCCAATTGGATATACAAGTTGAGATTTCCAACAGGCAGCTGGTGAAGAAGCAGACTTATAGAAAGAGAGTGAGTTTGTTAAATAGATGTGAAAGTCATCTACACAGTATAAGAATAGAGAAAGAGATGGCAGCTAGGTGGCATAGTGGATACAGCACCAGCCTTGGAGTAAAGAGGACTTGAGTTCAAATCCAGCCTCAGACCCTTAATACTTAAATTAGCTGCATGACATTGCACAAGTCACTTAACCCCACTGCCTTGTAAAAAACAAAAAAACAAAAAACAAAAAGAAAACAAACAAAAAAAAGAGAGAAGAAAAAGAAAAGACCTAGGACAGAGCCCTAGGGTACACTCACAGAAAGGCCTTGGATTTAGATGATAAGCCATCAAAAAAGACTGAGATGTTTAGTCAGACACAAAGGAAGAGATCCAAAAGAAAAAAGAAAATGTTTTGAAGGCAAGGCATCTTGGAATAGGAAGGAGGAGGGAGGTTTACAGTGTCATGAAACTTAGAAAAAAACACTGTGGGTTATCAGTGAAGAGATACCTGATCAACTTGGTGAAATCAGTTTCAACTTTCTGGGAGGAGAAACAAAGCCACAAAAAGCTGAGGAATGGTGGACCCCTTTTTCCAGGAGATGAGATGCTAACAGTGCAATGACAGGTCTGACACAATTGCCCACATGGAAAGGACTGGGGAGCCTGGTTCCATATGTACAGGATGCAATGTAAAGGAAGTTCCTTGCCCCACAAAGTGAATAATGTCAAGATGCTATGTTGCAAAAGATGCAAATCACTCTGCAAGGAGATAATATGTACACTGAAAACATATACAATGAAATATACAATGAAAACATATGTTTTCAGGCTGTGTAGCTGGAAATGGTGCAAATTCAAAAGACAGAATCCAGTCAGAGTCGATATCCTGGCTCTGGTTCTTCCCACATTGGTTCTGCTGAGAAAGGCCTCAGACTACTGCATCCCCGTGCTACAATGGTATGCTATGATGGGGGGGGGGGGGGGGGGGGAGGTGTATGGCCCTCTGTGTGGCCTTAAAGGAGTGCTTTCTATTCCTATTGGACAGACATTTGAATTTGTAAGTTTCAAAAAGTCAGTGGTAAAAAACCAGACACAACTTGACTCAGATCAAGTCTCACCTGCTACCACACCACTCTTGGAAGCCAGGCAGTAAGGCTGTGTGCTATGTATGCACTCTGGATAGAACACAAAACTTGGAGTCAAAATCTTCTGAGTTCAAATTAAATTAAGTGTGAAACAATAGGAAAGTTGCTTCATCATTGTTTGCCTCAGTTTCCTCATCTGTAAAATGGGGATAACAAAAGTACCTACTTCCCAGAATTGTAGAGACAACAAATTGAGATAATATGAATAAAGTGTTTTCCAAATCTTTAAATGCTATTGAAGGGAATTCATTGCAGCAAATGCTTCAAAGAAACTGGTTGAAAAGGAATATTTCTATTTCTGTTCTTGGAAAATCTTTGGTAAATACCTTCTACATATTAACTCATTTTTTTTTGTCGCAACAATCCTGGGAGATGGGTACTTTTATTATCCCTAGTAGTCAACCCTCAGCTAAGCTACTCTAGGCAATCATCAGACCTAAATTCAAAATCCTCTTGATTTAGTATGACCTGCCAGAGCTGTCCTCTTCTTCCAAAAGTCTTTGAGAACCCAGTGTTAGATACATGGCAGAAGGCATTAAAAAAAAATCATTAAATGGAGGTTATGAGAATTTTGTTCTTGATGCTGTTATTCAATTTTTGTTGAATTAAATTTCCCAGAATCATACTATGAAGCAAGTAATACCATAATGATGTCTATTTCCAATTCTAAATTGACTTTAGATATCTGACATGTTTTTGCTTCCCCTTTCTATTATCTCTCATCTCTGAACCCAAACTCTTGAAAAATGTGAAGTGAATGAAATGGTATTGTCAAATTGAATGAGTCCAAATATAAATGTCAAAATTAGAGTCCAAAAGCAGTATAACTGGAGAAAGAAATCTAGATTTCAAGATCTGTGTTTAAATCCCAGCACTTACCAGTTGTGGAAATTAATAGTAATATTAATAATATTCACATAATGGTTTAAAATTTGCAAAGTATTTTTTTTTTAATTTAAGGCAATGGGGTAGGCAATTATTAAGCATCTGAGGCCAGATTTGAACTCAGGTACTCCTGACTCCAGGGCCTGTGCTCAATCCACTACACAACCTAGCTACTGCAAAGTATTTTTAAAGTATTTTTAAATATATTAGCTAACTTTTAAAAATATGCCATTCTACCCTCATAACAACTCTAAGCAGATATTATTATTATTCTCATTTTACCCATGAGGAAACTGAGGCAAAGAGAAATTAATTGACTTGCCTAGGATCTTACTGCTAGAAGACTTCTGAGGCTCTGTTTCAATGCAGGTCTTCCTAACTCAAGGTCCAGCACACCAGGCTCTATGGCTCCACCTTGCAGCCTCTATGTGTGACCTTGGGCAATAAACAACTTCTTTGAGTTTCTATGAAAGGAGGGCAGGGTCTGGGTGATCTCTAAGGTTCCTTTTGACTCTGAATTAAAGGATTCTAAGTGATCTGGCAAATGAGAAACAGGTGGAATAAAGTTTAGTTCGCATTGAGAATGCTGAGTTTTTAACAACATAGTTAAATGCATATTAAAATATTTTTTAAAAACCACTTTGAAAATCATCAGCAAAATCTCCTCTCACCCACAGATAGAGCCGCTGAGCAGGTTTGATTTTATGGACACTAGAGAAAAATGACCTGCTGAGGGGTTACCTTCCTAAGACATGTGCCAAATGACTTTATGAATACACTGTGTCATCTCCATACTTGGGGGTCTCCGTGGCGAACTCTCGGCACCCCTTGAGTGAGTGCATTACCTACTGCCTAGAGTCTTGCAAGTGAGTGCCTTCCAACTGGGCGAGTTACAGCAGCAACACTCTTTGATTAATTCAGAGGGAAGTGAGAGCCAAAGTGTATATCTGGAACTTTTCAATGATAAAATTACTTTAGATTTCCTTAACAAAAAGCAATTAGGTATTTCTAATGCTTTCTTTTAAATAATATAATAATTTTCCTGCCTCGGTTCTTTCCTTCTTCTCAGCCCCAAGTTGGGCCCATCAGGAAAATCTTTGCACAAGGCAGGAATCCTACACAATCATTCCTTCCTAACACAAAGCTCTCCAGATCAAAGTGGCTTTGTGATCAATCACTGATACACTGTTATCATATTTCTGCACCTTATGAAAGAATGACCATGAAGAATTCAGAAAAGTATAGGAAGACTGCTAGGAACACAACTGATGCAGAATGAAGTAGAACTGGGAAAATAAAATATACAACCACAACAATGTAAATAGGAATAAACAACAGTTTATGACAGATGTCAACTAGAAAGCTGGACAACTACAGAAGTAATAAGAAAACATGCCCCCTCTTCTTTAGTGGTAGGAGACCTGTGAATATGTAACATTGCATGTATTTTATGCCTCCTTTGAAGTAAAGGTGGGTTTTGCTGAATTGTTTATTTTCTCTCATTTTCTTTTTCTTTTTCTCCCCCCTTGTTCCAAGGACTGGCTCATCAAGTAAGGGAGACATATTCAGAAAGGAAGTATAGGGGTAATGGCTGTGACCCCGGATTCTGCTAGTACTCAGAAAGAACCTCAAGCAATTATAAATTCAGGTCAGCAGCTTCTTCGGAGAGATTAAGTGATTTGCTCAATCACATGGACAGATTATGACAGAGAGAGAACTTGAATCCAGGTTGTTCTCTCTTTGACAGCAGCTGTTAACTATGCCATGCTGCTTCTTTTCAAAATTAAGGTGACGTAAAAACAAAATATTTGAAGATCTAAATTTCATAACCATAACTCATCTAAAAGTTAGGGGAGGGGCGGCTAGGTGGCGCAGCGGATAGAGCACCAGCCTTGGAGTCAGGAGTACCTGGGTTCAAATCCGACCTCAGACACTTAATAATTACCCAGCCATGTGGCCTTGGGCAAGTCACTTAACCCCATTGCCTTGAAAAATCTTAAAAAAAAATAAAAAAAAAATAAAAGTTAGGGGATTTCTTCATTTGAGTGCAGGCATACCTCCCAATTCTCTCAGGAATTTCTCTAAAACATCCAGAAACCACTTCACATACTGGTACCATCCACCCTTGGAGTCTCATTCTCTCTCCCTTTCCAATTTCTCATAGCAGCTCCATGTTTATAAGTAGGTCAAGACCCCCTGTGGCTTTATTCCTTTCCAAGAATCTCCTAGGCTTCCTCCCACCCTACACTTTTCAGTTTCTATTATACCCCGCTCCCCTCGGGAGAATTTAATCTCCTAAAGGAAAGCAACTGCCTTTTTTTTCTTTTTCTTTTGGTTTTTGCAAGGTTAAATGGGTTGCCCAAAGCCACACAGTTAGGTAATTATTAAGTGTCTGAGGCCAGATTTGAACTCAGGTACTCCTGACTCCAGGGTTGGTGTTCTATGTAAAATAGATTCCTTCAGTGTTCTATCCAGCCACCTAGCTGCCCCTGTCTTTTTTTTTCTGCTAGCATTTCTATTTCTAACATATAGTTCAGATGTCTTACACATAGTAAGAATTTAACATGTTTCTTGACTTGACTCAGTCGAGTTACTATGCACCAACTATTCCTAGTCATAAAAACAATAATGATGATGATGATGATGATAGCAATTATTTACATACTACTCTAAATTTTACAAAGCTTCTTACAAATGTTGTCACAGTCACCTGAAATATGAGGCAGATAAAATTAATATTTCCAGTTTACATTTTAAAAACATTTTTATTTAAAGCTTTGGTTTCCAAATTCTATCCCTTCCTCCCTCCCATTCCCTCTCCCTGAGATGCTAAGTGATCAGATATATATTATATATGTGCAATTATATAAACATTTCCATATTAATAACTTTGTCCAAGAAGATGTGAATAAAAGAAAAAAATTAAAGCAAGTGAAAAATAACATGTTTCAGGCTGCATACTTTTTCTGGAGGTGGATGGAATGCTTCATCATTAGCCTCTGGAATTGGTTTGAATCACTGTATTGCTGAAGGAATTGGATTAGAATGCTTCTACAGTCTTTCTACTCAAGAATTATAATCTTATGCCACCTAGGTGACACAGTGTAGGTGAGCTAGGCTGGAGTCAGTAAGACCTGAGTTCAAATTTGCCCTCAGACTTTTACAAGCTAGGTGATGCTGAGCAAGTCACTAGAGCTCTGTTGCCTGAGTTTCATCATCTGTAAAATGCATAAAAATAATATCTACCTCCCAGGATTGTAGTAAAGATGAAAATAGATAAAAATTGCAAAGTGCTTAGCACAAAATTTGTTATATGTAAATGTTAAGTATTATTAGGACCATGATTAATCCCTCTTATCACACAATTGACAAGCATGACAGTCAGCATCTCCTTTAAGTTCTTCAAAGGGACAGAACTTTATGAGCCATGAGAACATCTTTTTTAAAAATTGTAATTCTAATTCTTGGGAAGGAAGTTTTTCCTGAAGTAACCCTAAACTGCCTCTTGGCAGCTCACACTTAACTGCTCCTGGTTCTGCCCAATGAAGACAAAACCAAACAAAAAATAAAAATCAAACTAATGTCTTCACATACTAGCCCTTCACATACAGATTGCTGCTACCATGTTCTTATACCCCACTCCGCAGTGTTCTCACCTCTAGACTCACTATGCTTTGTTCCATCAAATTATTTCATATATATTTTTAAAAATAGGTAATGAAAATTCACAATTTCAAATACAATTTGCCTTTTTTTTCTATTGACTTCAAGGTCAAATTCTTTTTTAAAAAAATTGTAGGAGAATAGATAATGGAGAGCCCTGGCAACAGCAGCGCCTGGGGGCTGGGCCCCGGGAGATGCCCCCTCCAGCTGGGCCAGCACCCTGCTCAAGGCCAAGATCCTCTTCATTGGGCCCTTTGAGAGGGGCAAAACAGTCCTGGCCAATTTTTGACTGAGTGTTCCGACATCACCTAGTACAACCCAACCCAAGGTGTGAGGATTCTGGAATTTGAGAACCCCCAAGTAACTAGCAACAACAAAGGAACAGGGTGTGAGTTTGAGCTGTGGGATTGTGGAGATGATACAAAATTTGAATCGTGCTGGTCTGCCCTCATGAAGGACTCTCATGGAGTGGGTGATTGTCTTCAATGCTGATATCCCCAGTCACTTGAAGGAGATTGAAATGTGGCATTCTTGCTTCGTGCAGCAGCAATTATTACAAGACAGTCAGTGTCTCTCTTAATTGTACACCACAAGCCAGGCTCTGGAGGGGGACAAGAGAAACTTGTCTTTACCTTCTCCTCTGAGCAAACTGAAACTAGTCCATTCCAATCTGGAGGAGGAACCTGAGGAGATTCGGATGGAATTCATCAAATACTTGAAAAGCATAGTCAGTTCAGTGTCTGAGGATCATCACCTAACTTGAAAATGATTCATTATTCGTAGTCTGAAATCACTCTCTTGCCCACATCAGGTCTGAAATCTCTTGGACGACACCGGTCCTTTTTTTTTGTGATCATATGAGATCTGCCAAGAGGTTGTGCTTCCTCTGCAAGATGAAGGTCCCTAATGGCCAGAGATTCTCTAGATATTGACTGTACTTTTTGGTTTCCAGAACCCTATTGAGGAATTTGCTTGCTTCCAGTATTGTCAAAAACCATGTAAAACCAGGCTGTTTTGTTTCTTCTGAAAATTTTATTGCTTTTGCACAGTGATCAGTCCATCACTCTAGATGGTTGTTGTTGGTGTGTAATAATCAAATGTATTGTCTTCTTTATAATTAAGTGTAACAGAATGTTTATTTTTAAATTTTCTATGGAATTCCATAATATTAGGAAAGCTATGTTAAAATGATTAGGGCTTAAGGGCCAGTTTATATAAATAGACTTTCATGAACCATCAGGGCAATTTCATCCTTATCAAATATGCATTCAGTTAAAATTTGTTATGTTTTCATATCACTTAATTTGTTAAAAATGCTAAAGAATATTCAAAGATTATAAAGGCATGTGGCTTTCAATTCATTCAATATGAGAATTTATTAAAATTCATGTTTTGAGATGGATTTTCATTTTTTCCCTACTGCCTTTATAGTTATCTTAAATTCTGCCATATGTAACCAGTCAGAAATAAACTATCTATACCTGTAACCAAAAAAAAAAATAGATAACAAAATATAAGCTCAGGGTATTGTACATATTTCTAGCTGGAGTCATTGTTTTTTTTTTTTTTTTGCAAGACAAAAGGGGTTAACTGGCTTGCCCAAGGCCACACAGCTAGGCAATTATTAAGTGTCTGAGACAGGATTTGAACCCCAGGTACTCCTGACTCCAAGGCCAGTGCTTTATCCACTACACCACCTAGCCACCCCCTGGAGTCAGGGTTGCTAAGTATTTCTGCTTAATCATTTGCCTGGGTTGTGAAAATGATTCTTTTATTCCTGTTTTGATTATCCTCAGAAATTAGTGATGTAAAAAAATATTATTAATGATTATCATGAATTACTTTTTTTAAAAATTAGGAAAACAAGTATGCAAAATGATTAACATGAAATTCAATTAGGCAAAATCATCCTGAAGGCATTTAATTTAGATGAAAATGTTAGGACAGCAAAGATATATAGAAAATATCTATAAAGATTTTTTTATAAAAATTTCTTTTTTTTAATTAATAACAATAGTATACTACAGTTGGTCTTACCATCACAGTCTGTGATGTGCTACATATGAGAACAGTATTTTGTATGGCCATAAAGAAAAAAAATGAGAATAGCAAATGGGCCAGAACCAAATAAATATGCAGGAGATGTACGCTGGAGGAAATGATTTTGAGGGCACTGATCAGAAAGATGGGAGATTACAAAGAACATATCAATAAATACCAACCCAGATTTCTATTTTCTCTTCAATAGAAACAGTATATGAGGAAAATCCAGACACACTCCTCAATAACATCCATCATTATGGACTGAAAAACAGGATTTCAAAACTATACAACATAATAGATATCTTGATAATCATAAAACTGACAGATTATACTACTTACATTTTGTTATCTATTTTAAAAGTCTTTAATATGTTATGACAAAACAGTATTAAAATATATTTTATAAAAAGGTAATTTTAATTCATATTTTAAATTTATAATAGATTCCTTCAAAGTCCCTTGGTAAAATAAGAGATCAGATTACAATGCTCCAGAAATATTTGAGGAGAATATTTAAATAATAAAGATTCACAGAAAGTAAGAAAAAAAGAGTGGCATTAAGAAAGAAACCATGAAAGATACAGGATTTCAGAGAGGAAGAGTTGAAGAATGAAATTCCAGGCCTAAGCAAAGTAATGTATACAAGAAATAATATATTGAGTTTAGTGAAGAGATATTTATATAGTTTGCCAAGAATGTAGCAGCAGGAAGGGTAGTAAATATAAAATAAAGCTGGAAATTTTGATTGGAGTCAAACTTTCAAAGGTCTCAAATGTTAGTAAGGAGTTTGCATTTTATCCTACAAATAAGAGGGAGCCATTGAAGATGTCTGAGGAAAGGAGTAATGTGGTGGTAAGATGTCAAATACAGAGAATCTCATTCTAAAATTTTATTTATTTACCCACTTAAGAAGAATGACATTTTTCTGACAATAGCTAGTAATCAGTGTGTCAGGTTTAAAAAAGACAAAATGAGATTGTGCTAAGGCCAAAGTATCAGAAATATGGAAATTATCAGTGGATAAACAATCACAGTATAGCAGAGGAAATACTGAACAAGAAATAAGTTCTATGACTAATCTGTTCCCTCTGTGCTGACCCTGACAAATAGTTAACCTCTGAGCTGTCCTTACTGAACCCCATCCCACAATACAAGTTATGGAGATGAGTTCAATGAAAGAGATAAGAGAACAATGAAATTCTTTGCAAAGTATTTTGCCCCATTCAGACAAAAACTAGTTAAAACTCTGACCCCAGGCACAAGCTAAGCCCCAATCAACAAAACAATGGATCCCTTCAGGAGCCCAAAAGGATTAAATCCTGGAGTTACTGTCCCTATCTGCACATACTTAAAGTTACCTCATCTTCCTGTCCATTTCAAAGCTCACTGTACTCCTCAATTGAGTTGCTTGTCTTCCTTTGGAAGGCTAACCTGCTCTTGGGAGGCAACTGCCCAGGTAACCTCTCATGTTTCTATACTCTTCCTTACTACTTATCTTCTCATGGTAGTTGCTGTTGCAGTTATCAGTTACTGCAGCTAAACTCTCTCTCCCTTAGCATCTGCTAAATACAACAATACTTAAATAATGCTTTTTATCTCTAAATACATGTGAGTCAAAGCTGGTAGTTTCATGAATTCAAACCCAAAGCTAGACTACCCTAAAAACATTTTCCAAAAACAGTGTCAAGTCTCATTTTAAATTTTTTTCAAATTGAAGTAATTTCATCAACAGCATGACTATAATTTATATGTGACAGAATTTGTAAAAAACAAAAACAAATCACAAAACTTTGGGGCTCTAAAATTCCCAGGTTCCAATCTCATCGAATCTTCATTTCTTTACAAATCTACAATCACTCTTCATACACATGTAATCTAAACTCATATTCATGCAAGTAACTTCTCTCTCATCCCTCTATTAAACTTTACACAAAATCTCTGACACAAATCGCTTCAGGTTAAGATTTCATACCATCATACTGTTTGATCACCACCATGGAAGGAACATATTGATCCTTTTTAAATAGCCAAGGCATTTAGTAGCTGCATGCCTGTTTAGCCTAGACACATTGCTCAGCTTTGTGCCTATCTGACTATTTTACCTCAGTTTAACAATAAGAAACCTTTCCTCACTTATGTGTACAGAAGGAATGCACCACTAAGTATGTTACTATTATTATAGTCAGAACCAGAAAGGGGGACAGAAAAATAATTTGTAACCTTAAATATAATCAACTACAAATCCCTCATAAAATGAGGAAACTGGGAAGAAACAGAAGGAAACAGAGAAGGTAACATAATCAGAGCCCACATTAGAACCCATTTTCCAGACTCCTAATTTAGAGTTTTTCAGTAATGCAACAAAGCAAAACACTGTCTCTAAATTAGTATTTTGTCTGAGTATTGTTCATGAATCAACTTCAATAAGATACAGTTTTTTCAATAATATTATTAATCTATTGCTTATAGAAGAATCTTCTGAGAATATCAATTTAGAGATTTCATTGTTTAGTATGGCTGAAGAAAGTCAACAAAAAGATGTAGGGCATGTCATACACATACAAAGGGAAGCTGATGAATATATTCTAAGAAAGAACACATTTTATTGCATCCACCTGTCATGAGATATTAAAATTAAAAGGTCCCAGATTTTTGAAGTAAATTTTTAAAAATAGTGAGGAGACTAAAAAAACATTCTGCTGCTCTCAGTTGTTGATATACTGTATTTTTTTTGGATCCAGCAAATACACTTTCTTATGACTTTTCTCTGAAAGGAGGGAGTTTCTAGCTCCAATTACTTGGATACTCTTACTGTTTACTCTTCCTTTTTATATGTAGTCAGAAGAGATTTCTCTCAGTACTTCAAATAAATAAGACACCCAGCTGAACAAACACTGTACGTTCTGTTAGATGACTTTGGCTTCATAAAGAATATTTGACTTTTTCAAAATGTAAATTATTGAAGGGGACCCATCATATGAAACTGATTGGTGAAAATGTTTCAAGTGGCATGGTATCCTCACAAATCTTATTTATGCAGAACTAAAATAAACTTTTTAGAGAAAAAACTGGGCATTTTTAGGTAAAATTCAATCTCTGAATTAAACATATTCCAAGGTGATTATTCCATAAAATTAAAGAAGCAGATTTCAATTCATTCTCCAAGATTATTTCAGAAAACAGTCCTTTTATGTACATTTTTAGATTTCTACTTTTTCACTTTTATCATTCTCCAATCACCCTTATGGCATGGTGGGGGGGTCCACAAGCTATCAAATGCTATACCAGTAGAATGAAGATTTTAGGTAGGTTCTTCCAGACAATTAAAGATCATGAAATCATAAGATTTAAAACTAGAAAGGATCTTTGTTTTTGATCACTTATTCCAAAGTTCTTATTTTACAATTAATAAAACTGAGAATCAGGGAATTCAGGTGACTTGATAAATTTGTGACTTGATAAGGAGCTCACTGTCTATTGTTATTTTTCTTTTTCTTGTTTTTTGTTTTCTTACAGTCTTAAGTGTTGACAGGGTCAACACAAGAAATTTGATACCCAGGTGATTATTTTTGGCTATAACAACTCAAGAAGACTGCCTACTGAGGTGTGAATGGTATAAAATCTGTGCAATTAGAATATCCACAATGATGAAATTGATGTCCTTATATGCAAGTCAACTGAAATCAATGACCAACATTTTGGAAACATTATAGAGAATTTATGTCATAGAGAAGGAAACACCTTAGAAAATGGTTAATTCATTCTTAATTTAAAACAGGAAGCAAATTGTGGACTTCTAAGAAGAGAGCAGATATAGTTATAATTTGTAGAAGTACACAGACACTGATCTTGAAAATATTAAGGCATGTATTATTATGGAAGAAGCAAAGAGTTTCTGGTTAAAAGTCCAAAATTTCAACCAAATAATACCCCCCTTTGAAAAAAGGTTTTAAGTGACACACTGACATGGGCACAATCTATTATAAAAATAGATATTAAACTCTGAAAATATAATCTTGAATTTTTTAAAATTCCTTTTCATATGCTTTCTTATTAAAAGACTAAATCTTATCTCTAGCTATAAAATTTGGATACATAAATACAAATCAACAAAGTAGATACATTTTATACTTCTATAACAAGTATAACATTTAATACTTTTTTAAAAGGGGTCTATTGGGGGAGGGAAAATTGAAGGAGAGATCTTCAAAGAGGAATAGAAAAGAGGCAAAGATATAAAATAATGCATAAAAATTGGGCAAAAAGTCTACTTCAGCATATTAAGAATATAATATACTCCCCTTTATTATACCCTAACATTAAGCATTTTCTCACTAAACTTCACTCTTTTGAACTTCTCTATCATCAAGAAATTTCTTCATCCTAGAAGATCAATTCAGCCTTGGAATTCCTACCTGGATTACTACATGCCCCTGGGGCCTTCTCTTTGAAGGACCTGGACAGCTCTTCACAGAACTTCTGTTTAAGGAGAGTACCCAGGCAAGTTATCTCTCCATTTCCCACCTGGCTGTATCCCTCTGAAATTCCCCATTAAGCACACTACTTTCAACTGCATTTTATTTCCCACTATAATTTAAGTTCTTTCAGGCAGGAGCTGTCTTTCTTTTCTTCTTATATTTGTATTCCTAGAACTTAGCACCTTGACTAACACATGATGTCTAACAAATGCTTATTGAATGACATCCACTGACTATGAGAAAATTAATTTATAGAAGAACCTATTATTAATCCCAACATTTTGAGGAACTTTAAAATACAATTATAAATCATATCTATTGCTTACAAATCACTTTTCCCCCTAAAAAATACAGAGACATTCATATCATAATGATCAAGACTCAGCTGATTTCATTAGATGCAGTGGAACCAATCTATGAGCTTTCATAATTCAAAAACCTTATATAATCAAGACTATGTAATTATTGATATATGTCATTATGTGGTCAGTGTTGTAAATAAATAATCTATGAATTTAGGGGAGAGAGATGAAGAAATTATATTTGGAGAAGGCTTGAACTCAATGCTCTACCACTTGCTTGCTGTATTACCCAGGGCAAACTGCTTAATCTCTCAGATTTTTAATTCTTTTACCCTAAAGTAGTGATGATGATAGTAACTTTACTATTTGACTCAATGGTACAGTATGAAGTTTGCACTTTGTGAACTTATTACCACTATGAAAACTACTGTTGCTTTTATCATGTCCAGAACCTAACTGTATATAGAGGCTGAACTTGGATTCTTGAATGTTCATTCTATTGATTCACAGAAAACTTTGACACATACTGCAAGTTTCATTCTCCACATCCAACAAAAACAAGCCTAAAATCAATGTTTAAAGATGAAGATATTTAGGAGAAGTTCCCCAAAGAGAGAACTTGGGATAGGAGGTCCCAATCAGAAGAAAAGGGGTGATAGTAATAGATCAAGAAGTTCACCTGGGAAAAGTTTTAACTAATTTTTCTGATAAAATAGATGCTACAATCAATTTTATTCTCTGCTTACTGGAAGTGGATAGATATCATTAACATTCTCTACTTTTCATTGCTTTGTTAAAAATACCCAGATACCCCAGAACAAGAAAAGACCCTAGATCCAGTACCTCATTTTATGAAGAAAATGAATCCCAGAGGAAGGGACATGGCATTTCCAAGATCACAAAACAATTGAGCAACAAAGTTGAACTAAAATATCTGATTCCTAATTCTTAAGACAGGATATTCAAAACTTACATTCAAAATATCTCTTAGTTTTAGTCAAATCAGTCCAGGGATAGATACACATAATCAATTTTAGAACAATTCATATAGCACTAGAGTTGAGACCTCTCTCTCTTGTCACTAGGAAAATGTTATCCTAAACCTCACAGAGGAAAATTGACTTTTACAGTAAGTGATACAGAAATCAATGTTCATAGAAGAAACATCTCAGCAACATCCGAATGGGGCAACATAAGCTTTTGACATCTATTTAATAGACCTGGCATTCAATATCTAAATTCAAAAAAGGCCAAAAATCACCAAAAAGAAGGATGTGCTAAAGAATAAACGAGATACCACAACTTCCAATAAGAAAATAAATACTAATATAGTGAGAAAGACCACAATATAGTCAGTAATTGTAGCAATTCCAAAGAATGAGTAAAGAAAAAGAAAAATCTAAAAATATTAATTTCAATGCATAGTTCAATGTTCTTAAAAAATTTGTAGTATATGATAAATTCACATTATCAATCTTCTTACTGGTTGTCAGTGAATACAGAATAGGATTTTTAAATGAGTCATCAATGAATCTTTAAAGATCAAGAACTCTCAAAGCAAACAACATCTGGGAGTAAGGAAAATATATATATATATATATATATATATATATATATATATATATATGTCAGGCTGAAACCACTCATCAAACAACATTTATGAAGCACCCACTATATGTTAGATATTGGGTTAGGTACCTTGAAGAAAAGAACAAAGAATAAAAATCATCCCTCCTCTTAAGCATGCTACATTCTGATAGGGAGAGGGCAAGAGATATATGCACACACATATATGTATATGTATATCTATATATATATGTATATATACAAATATACACAGCATATACACAATATGTATATTACATATGTATGTATACACAGCATAAATATAAAGTGACTATACAATCAAAGCAATTACATGAATTGTAGTACAGGCAGAAGAGGACTACCAACTGTAGCATCAAAAAGTTTTCATGCAGAATATGGTACTTGAGCTCTATCTGGAAGAAATGCATTCTGGGCATATGGGAGAGTTAATACAAAGACAAGGAGATTGAATATGAAATGTTATTTTTGAAAAATTACACTGTAGAGAATTAAACCTGTTGGGCAGCAGGGGATGGGAAGGAAGCATAGTTTGTTAATTAAGGGGAGATCATAAAAATGTTATCACTAGGTGTCTGACATGCCTTGTGATTTGGTACTGATCACTCGAATTCTATGGAGATAAGACATGGAATCCATCATTTTGGTTATGAGAAGAGGAGACAAGGAAACAGACAAGGTTGCTAAACTCTTGAATGCTCTTTCAGTCTGGTTTGGAAAATTTTATGTTTCCTCTGTCCAAAACACAGAAATCACCCCACTCTGTTAACTCTTCTATCTTATATGTTGATACATCAAATAAAAAGAAAACTGCTGATTTTCATTTGATATCATCTGCTGCATAGTCAGCTTAAGATATTTAAAGAGAAAACTCATTTCAAAATTGGGAATTTAAAAAAAACATTAAAATCTCCATTTAAAAAAAATTATAAAATAGAAATCAAAACAAGGTGGGTCATTCAAGGGCAAAATTATTCTGCTTTGGCCATTGAAGGTTAACAGAATGACAACCTCTGCTTTTCTAGTTATAATTTATTACTGCAACAGAATCAGTGTTTTATTCCCATCCATTAAAAAAAAAAAGCAGCACATCTGTTAAAACTTGAGTACAATGGTTGGCTTTACACAGCTCCAGGAAACGTAACTCAATAGTCTCCAAACTTCTACAAACCCAAGCCGATTTTAATGTAAAGGGATTTGAAAATTTAGTTCCCTAAAACATCTGCTAAGCTCTTGCTGGCCTAACACGTGCTATTCTTTCTGCTTCTACCCGCCAACAAAAATATTTGGTTGCATGAAATACTAGAACGAGCATGTGATCGTGCTCTGCATCAGCCTTTATATACATCCCACTAACCACCCTCAATATGGGAGCCCATCGTTTACTAGTACTGAAAGCTAATGCAAAAAACCCTGAGTTTTCATTTGATTTGGGGGTTTTTAAAAAGCAAGGTATGCACAGCTCCTTGAAGACAGGGGCTGTCTTTTTTTTTCCTTTATGTCTATCTATTGCCAGTGTTTACTACAGTATCTGGCACATAGTAGGACCTTAATAAGTATACATTGCATTGAATGGAAGAATTAAAGATATTATTGAAAACTCACGTTCAAAGCTAAAAGATAGAAGAAGATGGCAAACTTACTGGTTACTGTCCAGCTCCTGAGGCATCTGGAGCACTTGGTTCAGTTCTAAACATAACATTTTGGGAAGGACAAGGATAAGATTTAGGAATCTAGAGAAAAATGACCAGAACAATGAGGGGTCTCACAATCATATTATATGGGATCCTTTGAAGGAAATTCAGATGTTTGAAACAAGAAAGGAGATGATTACTGCCTTCAAATATCTAAACGGTGATGATCATTTATGAAAATGGAATGAGAGTAATACTGCCTTGGTCTCAGAGAGTAGAATTAAGACTAAGTAAGATCTAGATAGGAAGCAACTAGATGGCTCAGTGGATGAAGCTGTAGGTCTGGAGACAAGAAGACCTAAGTTCAAATTTTGCCTCAGACATTTACTAGTTTTGTGATTCAGGACAAGTCCTTTAATCTCTGTTTGCCTCAATCCATTGGAGAAAGAAATGGTAATCCACTCCAGTATCTTTGCCAAGAACACCCCATGGACAATATAGTTTAGTATATGGGATCACAAAGAGTCAGACATAATGGAATGACTAAACACCAACAACAAAAGTTATGCTGAGGAATTTGAATTCATTATAAGGAAGGACTTCCAAAAAATTTAGAGTTATATGAACTACCTTAAAAGGAAATGAGTCCCCCTTAATGAAGTTATTCAAGCAGAGGCTTCTTGTAATGCTAGAATATTGTAGAAGATATTTGTGCTTTCGATAGCATTTGAGAGATAATGACCTCTGAGGTCCTTTCAAATATAGTTGGGAAGTATATCACTTCTGTATAATTTTCTAAAACAAAATAACAATGTCCATATAATAATTTTTAATCAAATGTGAGAAAATTCAACAAATATTTAAATATTGACTCCAGTAATGTATCTGCTGGAATCATCTTAACTATTAACAAGAGCAGGAGGTCAACGAAAATACTGATTAGTCAGTAGGGGTCGCTACATTTAGAATTAATTCATACAAGTTTCTTATTAGTGATTATTATACTGCAGGAGGCCACAATGGAAAAAGTAATTAATTTCAAAGTGATAATGCATTTACAGCAACAATTAGAAATGTATAACTGTAAAAGAGCAACATTTAAAAGACAGATTACATTTAATAAAGTTGCACAAGAACATCCAATTGTAAAATTACTGATCTGCAACAATATTCCTTAAAGAGGCACTTAAAATAGCCTGACTCCATGAAGGGTGACCTAATTACTGTAACTAAAATCACCCTCGTCACAGCAAGTCACAGCAAATTAAAAAAAAGGTTGATATTAGAATACTGCTGTTTAATACTTAAGAAGAGGGAGCTGAGCCAGATAACCGGAGGCGAGGTTCCTAAGCACAGGATTCCATCCTGTTTAGCATTCCCTTGACCTTTGGAATGGAATGTAAGGAGTGAGGCAACACTCTTGTCAAGAGAAAGTAAATCCAAGGTTATATTTGTGCTGGGCCACAGATCATTATCCAATGCCAATTCACCCTTTTGGGCAGCTGGCATCACAATGAGGTCTCTTCCCCATCACAAGTAAAGGAATTGAATTCATGAGTAGGAACTCTATTTTTTTTATTAAAAAAGTAAGTTGGTAACCTTAAGAAAAAAGTAATCTGAATACAAACACACAATGAAAAGGGACTGTGTAGTGATGGCAAAAATGACACAAACATTTGGTATCCTATTTCTTATAACAAAATGATGTTAAGCTCAAACATTATCTTTCCAGTCAAATATTAAAATATTCAATATCTCAAAGAAAAAAAAAGAAAGAACATACTCTGCTATCATTCTTGGGCACTCCAAAAATAAAACCCTCAAAATATTTACAAAAGTAAGAGGAAAATGGATTGTGATTATGTGATTTTTTTTTCTTTATATCTAGTGTCTCACACAGTACAGTACAATGCTGATACTATATGCTTTCTGAATGACTGAATGAGTGAATGGGCATATTCTACCACTGGAATAGTCTTAAAATGCAGATGAAACCATTCAATCTATTTTGGTGGTGTTCATTAATTCCAATGTTCTCACTACTTAGTAAAGCAAGTACTCCCCACATTTAAATATGGATTGCTCCTTCTAAAGCTTAATTATTCAAAAATTTCAGGACAACATATTTGTCTGTTGTTTCTCAAACTCTACTTAATATAGTGAAAGACAAAGACTATTTTTTAACTGCTTCTATCTTTTTATTTAGTAAAAGATCCCTTAAAAATTGAGTCTTAACTGTGGGTGGCAATGTTATTCTATTACCAGATTATTCTAGAAAATATACTGAAGAAGTAGAGTTTCTTGATATTTGGTAAAATGTTTCCCAACTTTCTAACTCCTCTCTCAATGCTATCTAACCAATTTAATCTATGCATCTATATAATAATTCTGCTATTGAGGATATAAAATGATATAACAGCTAAGATATCATAACAAAGTTGCTTGATCATATGATTATGATGTAAAAAATGACAACATAAAAAAATTTAATATACCTTTCTTTCATTTTCCCCAAAAATATGCAATAGCAATGCAGAACAACTGAAATGCACTATAATACTAAGAATCAAGTGCTCTATCTATATGTAGATACTGGCTATTAAAATCAACAAAGATGACACATAAAAAAATCATCTCCTTGATTCATTGCAGCCCTCAAAAAAGAAATCACGTGAAAATTACAATATTCAGACTACCTCTACCATTTTCTAGAACTTAAAATTGTCTAGAAAATGAGACTAAAAATAAATTGTACACATTTGTATATCTTTAAATTCTGCTAAGCATACACAAACACAAATTCAGATTTTTAAAAAAGGAGGATACACCTCATAGCAAGAGAGTACATATGTCAAGAAAACAGCAAGATGCAATGATTTTTTTTCCTATTACAAATAAGAGAAAAGAAATGTCAGGAAAAAATATTTAAGGTAGAGTTAGGTTTTTGTGTTTTGTTGTGAAAATCTAGAAAGGAGTTAGTTCCACCAGTTGATACAAACTGTGCAATTATAAAAACAAATATATTAATGTTACATATTACTCTAGGAATCCAAAACACCTCAATAAAATGTTAAAGGGAAAGATATCTGTATTACTGGATTGTCAATTACCTGCAACAATCTAAGATATACAACCCCTACTCCTTCCATCTGTGAATGTTACTGATCATATATTATTCAGTCATCTAAACAATTCATGTTTTTCTTGCCTAGTAAACAAAATACCTTTCTGGCCAATGAAAAAATTCTCTAGTAAAGTTTTATGCTCTTTAAAAAAAAAGAATTTAGAAAAGCCAGGATGGTTTCCTGATTACAATAAAGAATTCACACTCACTGATATTTTGACAATAAAGAAATCACGCTCACTGTTAATTTGACAATCATATATATGTATGTGTTTATATATATATATATATATATAAAATCTCAACACAAAACAAGAAATGACCAACTGGTCTACAGATCAAATCATGTCTAGCTATAGTCATCCCAACATTTAAAGATAATTTACTGCAAACCTACATTTCAATAAGCCTTAGAGTGATAGGTTTAATCTGAGATATATCTAAATATGTTTCCAGATTCTATCACATTGTAGTCATATGCCTGACTATGATTGCTATTAAAATTATACTTGTCATGAGGAGATGCAAAAGATCAATGAAAATAGACACATCAGGATTTCTGTTGTATCATACCCATAATGTTGAACTTGATGACAACACATAGTACAGCACAAGTTGGTCACTTACCATGGATTTGGTGAAAGGCCGGGCCAAGGTAAATAGCAGGGTATACACCCACCAGTTGTGATGAATGGATGAGTACATCATATTTCCAGGATGTACAGCATTGGATGTGACTCCATGGGGAGATAAGCGGCAGTGAAGCTCATTAGAGAATAGTATATTGCAGAGCTTGGAACGGTTGTACGCTAGCATGGCCCAGTATTCTTCCTTAGCTGGAGAAAGCAAGCTCAAATCAAGTTTGCCTGAGGAATCATTAATATCGGTAAACCTAAAAGAACAGGAAATATAATTTAAACAACAAACAAGACTGACTTCCTTATGATTTCATTTTGATAGAAGCAGTATGAACTCTTTAAAATTCATGTAAAGATACCTACACTGGGCCAGTTAGAAGAGTGATATGTAGGTTCTCAGACTCAATTATGAAATCAGATAGTTTCATTTAATTCTTCTAAGGAGATGAACTTAAAGGTACATAACTTTTTTCTTGTTGTTAAAATCCTTGTGTCCAAAGAGGTTTCACAAAAATTAAAATAAAAATTAAAAATGGAAAAGTATCATGGTGTAATTAAGAGGTAAAAGATTACACTAAACCATTATACAATGGGAAGAAGTTAAAGTCAAAACCAAGGGGGTACTGGTGGAAGGTGATGACTAACGAATTTTCATTATGAACATTTACATTTTAGATATTGGCAAACACTACAGGATTTGATTTATTATATTGTTGATTATCTATAATTAAGATAATGTTAATAATACAGATAAAATGCAAATTTGAACTGTGCATTTTCAGACAGTTGCTGTTGTTAAATATTTACTAGTAGACTCCTGCAAAAGACTAAGTTGCAGTCCTAACTTTTTTCCTTTACCAGCTATGTGATCAAGAGTAAATCAATTCACCTCCATGAGATTCATCTTGCTTTCCTTAAAAATATCTTCTTTTAAGACAGACTAGGACTTAGAGCTGAAAGAGACCTTAAAGTTCACCAGATTCAACTCTACATATTCTTCATTTTACAGAGAAAACTGAAGTCCAGAAAAATTACACAATTAGCCCAAAGTGATGAAGGCAGAAAATTGTCAGTCTAGATTCATAAACATAGCCATCTTTAACATGTCTAAGAAAGAAAAAAATTTTCAAACCATGAACAAGAAGTTCAAGGATAATTAAATTAAATGAAAAACAATATTAAATGAGTATAGTTTTGGAAGGAGAAAGATATCACATTCCTAACCTTTGACTGGGTTACTTTGGATTATTTTATCTAGGACTAAAGCATTGTATAATTTAGTTTGAACATCCAAGTAAATAGAGATGAGTCTTGCTGCCTTGTAGACTCTTTCTGAGATTAAAAATTAATGATTATAAAGGGGTTAGACCCTTGGTAACTTGCCATCAATAGTCTTATGCATTTAAAAGATAAATGTAAACAAAGCCCAAATGAGTTCTGGCAGAGTATAATGTTCTTAAGTACCCCCATGGCAGGATGGGACACAAATCAAAGTAACTAGTTGATGTTTTATAATTGGGTCTGACAGAGTCATTAAACACCAGCTGTTTGTTTCTTTTCTCTGCACCCCCCCTCCAATAACAACAAAGTAAAGAAATTTACACTAACAAAAGGAATTTCTGGGATGGCCTAGGCTCTGTTAAGAACTCCTTCCAATTTGATTTCATAAAATTAGATTTGTCTTTGCATAGCACAGTAAGAATTTTTTTTTTACTTATGCCCAAGTGTTTTCTGGACCACTGTTCCTGAAATTCAAAACAAAAGATAATATGAATGCCAAAATATATTCCTGGGACACAAACATTTTGGGAAATGAAGAATAAGTCTATTTGAAGACTGAAATAAGCATTTTCTAGAACCTAATTCAAGAACTCAAATAAAATAACCTGGCAGCCTTGTAGGAAGGACAGATCAGAATCAGAAACTTCATCAGCTCTACAAACCATCCACAATTCAATTCAATGTAGCAATAATTTATTAAACACACTATCTCTGTATTAGGCTCTGGGGTAGAAAGAGACCCTGAATTCAAGAAAACCATTCTACTTCACTAATGCTTTGGTTTTCTTACTTCATGTCCAAAATCTTTTGGGAAAAACTGTAATTCTTTACCTAAACATCTCAAGACAGGATTCTAACAAAATAAAGTCAGATTGTCTATTCAACCAATTTCTAAGGATTAAAGAAAACCCAAGAGAGTCAGAAAATGATAGTAGTAAACACCGGTGTAAATTGAAAGAGCAATAGAGTTGGTGAGAACCTCAGACATTATCTATTTCAACTTCTTTTTACAGGTGAGGAAAATAAAATTCAGAGACATTAAGTGATTTGATCAAAGTCATAAATTTTGTGGCAAGAACTAGGGATGAAAACTAGATTTCTATAGTGCTAGTCAAAAGTTCTGGGAGTATTACAAATTATTTTACAGGTCTGCCAACCTAATCTAATTGACTTAATTAAGGGGTTAATTCTAAGGAAATCCAAACACAACATTACAAAATTAACTATTATTTTATAAGTCTCTAAGTTCTCCATGGAGCAATACATTTCCTAAGCTCTTCTGACTTGAGACAATTTCATTACTTTGCTCTCTAAGCACAACTTCAACTCTTCACTTTATTGGGTAAATGGGACAGTGATATGTAAATTCTGTGAAGAGGATAAAAGCTCTTCCTGCTATCTGATATGGAAATAAAAGTTAAATAATGCCATAACAAAACATGATTCATCCAATCATTCCTCTTATCTTAGGAGCAGTTCCCTTATTTATGAGCTGCTGATCTCTTACCATTGTATTACACTGTAACCACTCTCAGTCACTTAAATCCTTAATCATTTCTCCAACTGTAAAAAGATGTCACTGGACCAGATGATCTCTTTCCAATTCTAAATACTATGATCCTTGACCTTCAACAAACATCAATATATGACAACTATCAAATAAGGTGTGATGTGGTATTCTAGGAAATACTGCCAACTTTGGTTCAAGAGACTGGCTTCATGACCTCTGATGTTTGCTCTTAATAGTACTGTAGTCTCTTTATCTTGGAAAATCACTTCAGTCCCAGAATTCACCCTCAGAAGTACCATTTCTTTTGGGGGGGGGGTTGCAAGGAGAACAGGGTTAAGTGGCTTGCCCAAGGCCACACAGCTAGGTAATTATTAAGTGTCTGAGACTGAGAAGTACCATTTCTCTGTGGATGGATAGACCCTGGCAAGGTCTCCACTGAGATGCCCAGTTCAGAAGTATGTTCTCATTCCTCTGGATGCTACTAAACTCCAGGACTTACTCTTCCATATTTCCACCCTTTCAGCTTCCTATTACATGCTGTCTTTCCCCATTAGAATTTAAGCTAAAGAAAGAACAAAACAAGGAGAAGCTTTTTTATGTCTGCAAGATAAATCAGGCTTCCCCAAACACAATACAGTCAACCTTGAAGCTCCAAATATGATAGAGATGGGCAAGAACCCTATCATCTGCATCTCTCTAACTGCTTTTAAAAAAATGACTACTGAACTTCAATAATTCTAGCCACCAACCTAGTGAGTCAAGCAAAAGTTGATTCTTGAGTAACTAGTTAAATCTGATTTGAGATGAGATAATATCTTATCCTGTGTGCAACATTCCTTTTGTCATCATAACCTTCTACAGCATCAAAATAAATAATGGGGTTGGATCTTAGGTGAAGGCAAGCACATTCAAGTGATAGTGCTGAATTTGTCTACAAATTCTCTGTGTAAATATGTTTCTTAACACAGGTATAGCTAGCTGTTATATAAATTTTCAACTAATGACATTTTCCATTCTACTTTGTTATCTGAATATTTTTCACAAGGAAGAAAGCTTTTCATTTCACTCTAAAGTCCTTGAGATATTCAGAAACTCAATTCACTTGCACTAATTCCTGAGAAGTCACTAAAATATAGTGAACAGCTTGGGAAAGCTAATAAATATTTTGCCTTGGGGTAGTCAAGTATAATATTTTCTGCAAACATAGGACTTTATTTTTCCCCTAACAGGGGGTCTTGACTCCAACGAAGAGATTCAGCCAAGGTTTATATAGGTAATTAGATATCAACACTTCCATTTTACAACATGGTTTAAGGCTCTGAGTTCTCAAGTCATATTCGGTCTCAGTATATATATACTTTTTCTTGATAGAGAGGTGAGAAAGGAAGTGAGACAGGGAGGAAAAGAAGAAGGGAGAGAGCCAGAGAGGAGAGAGAGAGAGAGAGAGAATTTAATAGATTAACTTTTCTTAAAGTGCATGAATAATGATCTAAACTGGGTCATTGTCAGAGCATCATTCAAAATGATGCTATAGAAAATAATATCATAGGAACAATGCTACAAATGGATAAACAGCTAAACACAGTTACAAACATATATAGGACATTATGATGGAGTTTATAATGCCTCAAAAAGTGTCAGAAAGTGAAGTTCTAGTTTGGCTGCTTTAACTATAAACACTAAAACCACTAACAAGTGACCACATCATTCTCAGTTTCAGATTCTTCATCTTTAAGATGAGGATAAGAATACTGACATCATCTACCTAACAGGTAAAATCTCAAAGAATTGTAGAAATGTAAATTCCTGAGATTATAATATAATAATGACATCATTACCTAAGGCCACTGGTCAGGGCAATGTTAGAGCACACTGTTATATTGAATTAGGGGAAAACAAATCAAAATGGTCAATTAAATATCAATCATTTTAATGGAGGTGCTTCTGACTACATATTCCTTCTACAAATTCTAGATGAGTTAATTTATAAACCAAGATAACTCTCCAAGTTCCTCAGCTGTAAGAAATTAAGATTTGGATCTCTAAGGTAGGAAGGAAAGCGATATGTTAGAGTTAAGAAAAGAACAAAGATGTCATGTGAAATACCATTTGAGACACAAATTTACAAAGGGAAGCAAGCAGCTGACAATTCAACATAATCTCCCATTAAATAACAGCTCATTTAAACATATCCCATTGTGCCCTCCACATCTGGCAAGTGATTGGAGTTGGCAGATTTATATCCAGAGATATCTGGCTTGCCCCACAGTAGCCTCCCTCATTTTGGAGCAAGGCTATTCTACTTTCTTTAACAAACCTGGTGTGATTCACAAAGATAAGAATGTACAGATTTTGTTACCACCTAATTATTAGATGTTTCATGTCTTTTAACACGAGGGAGGATTATTACCAGCATTTTCTCCCACTTCTTTCATTTCAGCCGTCATAAATTTTAAATGGCAAAAGTAAATCTATCTGCAATGTGTCATTTATACCCTAAGCCCCTGTGTTTGGAAGTGATAAAGGTTTCAGTCTAACCCTTGGCTGGTCTCTCTCTTCCAAGTCCCAAGGGTTACATTTTATGGAAACATGATTAAAAAAATAAGCTTCATTCTAGGTCACTAAAACATTTCAGGACTTAAGAAAGAGGTGGGGTGCGGAGAGAGAGAAGTGGAACATTTTTCCCCCAGTTACTATGCAGAAGGTAAGAGCTCTTAACCATTGGGGAAATGTGAAATAGAACTCTCCCAAGTATTTATTAAATTGACCTTTATCTGTTAACTCTTTTGTCAGTATAAATGATTTTAGATAAATAGGGATTTATGCAATCCAAGAAACAAACATGTTAAAATTACAATTAAATTTTCTAGCGCCCTTTTTAGTTCATTGCATATTCTCCTAATGGTAATAGGAAAGAAGTGCCATCTGATGTTTTAATTGAAATTTTAACCAAAAGAGGCATGGCCAGATTTCTAATATGTTCTAACTACAGTACTTCCCTTTCTACAATTACACAGCTAATGTCTGCATTGAATTCCCTAATTTCTCATTATAAAACAATTGGATTTCATCTAGCAGTATTTAATTGCATTGTTTCTCCTGCTAGAATAACTGCACATTCTTCTTGGTAGGATGTTGAAGTTGTTGAATGACAAATCAATAAAGGTCATGCCATTCAGATTTAATCAATTATTATTCCATCTCTAAGCAAAATCAATGAGGATACTGAAATGTTGTAAAAAAAAAGACAAAAAAAATCAGAATTTCTACAAACACCAGTCAAACAAAAAGAAAAAAACAAAAACCTTAAGATGTCAGCTAAAGATCACTAAATTAAGGTCCATTAAAAACTGCATCCAATGTCTTACCATCATGTGAAAGTGAACCTAGGTGCTGGAGGTGATTCTCATGTAGCTAAAGACATGACAGGTCCTACTATGATAGAAGCATGACTTATTAAAGTAATGCAGGGGCATTAAAGGTCAGCATCAAAGGTCATCAGAATAATGCATCAGAATAGGATCAGGACAAAGATTTAAGGATCTTAAGGAAGCAGGGAAGTTGGGCATCTGCATATGATTTTCAGAGCTCAGGAGCATCTCACTGTGGAAGGAAAAATACAGTGGTAAGTTTGTGATGAAACTGAACAAAGGATTAAAGCAAACTTACCTATGAGATTCTGAAGAGACAACCACAACACGAGCTGGGGCCGAGCGGCACAGCAGGTCCTGAAGGAGCTGGACGAGATAAAAATGTCCCAGGTGATTCACCTGGAAGGTGGTCTCCAGATGGTCTTTGGTGAGGCTCCAGGGTAGGGCAAAGACAGCAGCATTACAGACCAGCACATGCAGAAACCTGAAAAAGAAGAGAGTTGGTCCAATTGATGTTGGATGTGGAGAGAAAGGATAGAACTGAGCATTTGTCATAGGACTGGTTAAAATAATCATTTATTTGGTAACCACCATTACCTCTTGTGACTATAGAGAGGAGAGAGAATTCTTTACCACCTGATCATACAAAGGATTAACTAAACAACACATTTCTGAAGGAAAGCTGGGTATTGTACCTGTGATTTCAATGTTTAGAGAACCTACCAATAAAATTTAGCACCTCCTCAGCAACTTAGAAAGTTTTTGTTTTTGACTCTGTGGTTCTAAACATATTACTCTGTTAAGGTCAATGACAAAAATAGGGAGGGAGCAGTCCCATAGATTCTCAAGTATTTATAGTAGAATTTTTGCATTAAGAACCAAAAAGAGTAGATATACATTTACTTTGGACAAACAAGCTGTGGTATACACATTTAATGGAATAGTACTCTTGTAAGAAACATCAAATATGATGAATACAGAGATAAATGGAAAATCATGAGAATCCATGCTAAATGAAGTTAGATGAATTAAGAAAAAAACAGACATAAAGACTAAAACAATGTAAATAAAAAGAACAGGAAAAACTGTAACTGAATACTATGATATTATTATTAACAAGAGTTACTTCTTCAAAAGATGAGACATGGGAAGGGGTCTCTCCCTGCTCCTTTACAGATTTCAGAGATGATAGATGTGGAATATCATATATAGCTTGTCTGACGTTTTTTTAAACATATTGGTTGTTAACTAAAATTTGTCTCTGTCTCTCTGCCTCTTTCTCTCTCTGTTTTTGTCCCTTTGTCTCTCTGTCTCTCTGTCTCTCTGTCTCTCTCTTTATATATATATATATATATATTCTTTGATTAAAGTGGTTTCCCAGTTAGAAAGGGGAGGAAGATGCACTGGAAAATGTAGGTGACATAAAAAAGGACATTAAAATAATTACAATTTTACTGAAAATCTATTATGGGAGAAAGAATCTCTGAATCAAAAGTTATCTCAGTAGCCATCTGGTTCAACTCACAAATCAGGCACAAATTTAATGGAACTAGAAATGAAAAGAACCTCAGAGTCCATCTAATCATCTCATATTTAAAGAAGAATCTCCTCTACATCTTAAAAGAAAAGTTATTTGGGGGCAGCTAGGTGGCACAGTGGATAGAACACCGGCCCTGGAGTCAGGAGTACCTGAGTTCAAATCTGATCTCAGACACTTAATAATTACCTAGTTATGTGGCCTTGGGCAAGCCACTTAACCCCATTTACCTTGCAAAAAAAAAAAAAACTTAAAAAAAAGAAAAGTTATTTGGTTCAAAGACTTTGCATAGCACAATGGCAAATAAGGAATTAATTTTTAAAGATTAGGTTAAAATCCACATTAATATTGTAGCACATTCTGGAATTTAGGCAATATGCCTAGGAAAGAAAAGAGAAATAGATATTTAGATGTTTCCTATGGAATTAATGAATAGTCTCCTCATTATTTCCAATGCTAGAGTATTTGTTTTTATGAAAACTTCTTATCTGTTGAAATATTATATCCTTTCCAGGCACCAACGATTCTGTCTTTCATATGTTTAAAGGGAATAAAAGAATTATTCATTCAAAATGCAAATATCATGATCATGAGTAGTGTTGAAACTTTCTCCTAAGGCTTAATCTGCTTTTTTTAAAAATAGCACCTTACTAAAAACTTAACATGGAAATTTTTGGATATTCTTCAAAATATTCAAGTTTTTAAAATATGGCACTTAAAAGGGAAAGTGAATAAGGAAGTGGTATATGCTTATAAAGTTAAATTTATCCAAACAAATATCAGTAATTAGTTCTGTGTAGTTCTATAACAGACAAAATAATGTTACAGGGGACCATTTCACTAGAATGTTTACATACACACAATATACAATATGATTGTTAGGGGACTAACATTGGGGGAATTACTGCTTCTAAGGCTCAATCTCTAGTCCAGAAAATTGGAGACCATGTGATGTGAGCAGTGCCCGATAAAGCTAAATGACATGAAAATTGGGGGACAGAACATGAAGGGATAGACTGTGTCCCTTAATGTAAGAAGGCTCACAAGTGTCTTAAGGATGTTGTTCTGACTATGGCAATTGGTGGAATAAGAAGAGCTATGAAATCAGTCACTGGGTATTTGTGACTGATTGTATCAAGAATCAATGACAGAAGACAGAGAGAGATGACGGAGAGGTGGTATTGAGAATGAGAGTCATAGAGGACAGAGTGTGTAACAAAAAAGAATGATGTGATGCAATCGAATCTCTGAATCTGTTGAAGTAGTGTGAGGTTATTTCTGGATCATTTTAACCAAGGGTTTAACTTCTGTTAAAGTATAGATCCTCAGATGAGGTGGATTTACCACTAGAGAGTACCCAAGTTAGCCATTAAAATAGATTATAAATTGGATCCTAGTGCTCTCCCCATGGAACATTTACAGCATTTATAGAAGAATGAGAGAGCCTAAAATGATGCTTCATCTGAATGGCACAATTGGTCTCTGCATCAGTTTAGACAGTTGTGTCACTGAGGAGTAAAGAGAAGAAGACAGCACAGGTGGACCCAGAACTTACAGGACAAATAAAAGCAATGAGAATGGATAACTGGACCCATAAAACAAAACCAAAAGCAGCAGTTCTGTATGTAATATTTGTGGTATTACTGAGTAAGGATATGGGGTAGAATAAGAATAACAATAAATAATGTTTAAATAATGATTTATGGGTTGCAAAACACCTAACATAGTGATTTGATTTGATTCTCACAAAAGCACTGTGAGGTCAGCACCACAAATTTTTATCATATAAATTTCTACAAGCTACACCTAGGTACACTAAATCCCAAATTCCTTCTGTCTAACATATTCTCAGATTTATATTCAGGATTGATGGTTTGAGATACAAAAATTATTCTTTGTAATCATTATAGTATCGTCACCAGATAGTAAAAAGTATATATCAGTAGCTAGGAGTTTACATACATAGAGAACTGGGGCTATAAAAAAACTGGGAAAATTTGAGTGGCAGTGGTCTTCTGAATTCACTCAGGAAGCACTCAAAAGGCACTCTTGGATGCATCTGTCTACAGAATTTCAAAGCATGGTCATCACCATCTACTTCTTTGGTACAGTCTGAAAACTTACATTCTCAGATGCACAAAACATTCCCAGAGATACAAGATGATACAAATATTGTCAAGGAGATTTTGAAGTGAATTTTCTGGAATTGTACGGCTAGGACACACACACACACAAAAAGGGTTTACCTCTTGGTCTACCTTCCATCAATGCATTCACAGTGCCAGTTCAAAGGGCTCCCTTGGCAATCCCTCCTTTTCAGAAGATGTCTAGGGGCAGTATAAGAGTAGGAGAGGCTAAGGCTCTCTTTGGGAATTTGGACAAAGTTACCACCTTTTTTGCTCTCACAGTACAATTGCCTTAACTTCCTGACAATGCTAACAGGCTATGCATCAGTAATCTATTTGGAGCTAAGAGTTCACATGCCTAGAAAAGAAGGAACATGTAAATAAACTTGAAAAATAAGAGAAGAGGGATACACTAAAAATGTTGCTTAGATTGATTTTTATTATTATTCTTTGGTGCATGTCTATGCAATATGATTTTTTTCACTCTTCTGATTTAACTTTAAGTTTTTTCTCTTTTACTCATTCTCACTTTTGGTTAGATTGGCCTGCTTTGTGGAGGAATCCCCTCTTTTCCCCTCTTGGTCTCTGCATCAGTATAGACAGTGTATGTCATTGAGCAACAAGGAAGAGAAGATAGTCCAGGTGGACCCAGACTTCTTTCAAGACTCAGTTCAAACACCACCTTCAGCAGGAGGCTTTCCTAACCTCCCCTGGACTTCCCTGTCTTGCCCCCCTCCCACCAACCCCCAGACCTCAGATTGTAAAGTCTTCCTCTGGAAGGTCATCTTGCATATATGCCATTTAAATCTCATATCTACCTAATCATTTACATTGTCTTTCCCATTATAATTCAAGCTCCTTGATGACAGGGACTGTTTTTCTTTTTCCCAACAGGTTTATTTAGTACAGCATTTAGCACATGCTAAGAACTTGATAAACATAATAAATTCAAAAGGAAAGCATTTTTAGAAGTCGACTCCAGCATTGCTCACTTAGAAGTATCTAACAGAATATTGTGGGGAAAACTAAAACCCTACTGAGAAAACAATGTCTTTGACTACTAACTGTCTTTCTGGCCTGAAGATGCTCCCAGGAAATACATGGCAGAAAACAACATAACCTGATGTGAGAGACCCAAGTCTAGCAAAAAGAAGTTCTAGGGATGGCTAGGTGGCACAGTGGATAGAGCACTTGCCCTGGAGTCAGGAGTACCTGAGTTCAAATCTGGCCTCAGACACTTAATAATTACCTAGCTGTGTGGCCTTGGGCAACCACTTAACCCCATTGCCCTGCCCCCCCCAAAAAAAACCCTAAAAAAAATTCTAAAAAGGAGACTCCTTTCTCTCCAAATTCTCATATCTATCATTAATGTTGATAGCATAACCCCAGAGGTAAAATATGTTCCCTCTACCTAAAAGCTGTCAACCTCATCAATTAAAAAACAGGAAACAAAATAGAAAATTGTATAATGCCTGCCTTCTTTTAATTGTAAAACCACTTAATTGGCTTGTACTTTGCCTCATTTTATTGAGGGTTGTATTATTTTAATTGTCTTTTTGGTAGGTTTTGTTGTTTTGTTTTGTTTTTTACTAAAAGTCATCACAATTCCAAAGGACTGAAGATGATGAATATTTTCAGACTCTCAAAAGGGATGTCAAACTACAAAGGCAAGTTGAACATAAAATTAATATCATTTCAAATCAAATGCCATTAATCAGCATATTTTTGTGATTTATTAGTGTTCTATTCCCTGGCCTTCCTTGGTTTTCCATTTTAAAAACAATTTATCAAGTACTTTAAACAACAATTAAAAACAATTATTAAACACATATTATACTTATATATCTGTAATAGCTTTGACTATTTGAGTCTGAAGATCATAAATTTAGGATTGGAAAAGCTTTTAGAGAGCATCAAATCTAACCTCTTTGTTTCATATGTGAAAACACGGAAGACCAGAGAGCTAGTGAGTTTCCCAAAGTCACTTTTTCCATTCTCTCTTTCTCCATCACAGGATTTGTGAATCTAATATGGTCATTGCCCATGTGTAGACAATCCTAGTTCTGGTTCTATTGCACTCAATTCATATAGCTTTAAAACAATCTTTTCAGGTGCCTTTTTTTTTTTATTTACAATGTTTAACCTTCAGAAATAACCCACTTCAATACCTCATCATGGCAGGGGGAAAACCCTGGGGTCCTTCAATACTTTGTTAGCAGATTGTAAAATGTGGCAGGTTCTCTATGATGCTGATAAAATTTCTAGTGAGATCTTGGCAACGTACTCATTGGGTAGTACAAGACTCTGGCTGGCTAAACACATAGAGGTTTATCATCAAATAATGAATTATTTGGCCATGAGAATCCATGAAATAAATTGTGAACTCTGAAATTCCCTTATCCTTTTGTAATAAGTGTAGCAAAAAAAGAAGGGAGAATATTAAGAATCATAATTGTTAATATTCAAAAGGTACAATTTTTGCCAACCCAAAATGAACATGTTGACATACAGTTGGAATAACTGAACCACATCAAAACCAATATTCCATCTATAAATTAAATTGTAAGAGGTAATTATTCTGCAATTTGCAAAATTTATTTGCAATAAAATGGAGGTTTTCTATGAAGGGACAAAGAAATTGCCAGAATTGTTTTCATCACGAGGAAACAAGCAACATTTTATGGAATGCCTGATCTCACCTCACAGTGCTAATGATTAATGTAAGAAAAAAAGACAACTATGAAATAATTACTGATGTGTCAACATGTGTTATATAGGATAAAGCGTTAGAAAAATTTATAATTAAGGTTAACAGGGAAACAGAAATTGGAAAGAAAAGCGAGGGATATTAGGTGGGGTTAAGTAGAAAAAGAATCATTACAAGCAAAATAAATTTCACTATTGGGTGGTAGACTATAAAGGTAGGAATAAAAGGAAAGAAAAAACAAGTGATAGGTTTAAAGGAAAGACAAGAGAGAAGAGGCAAAGTAATGCAAGAAGATTATTTAATTATACTTTACTTGTATTTACAAAATTCTTTCTTTTCTTTTACTACATTCTTTTTTTCCAAGGGGAAGAGAATACCTAAGAGGATATGACAGGGGGAAATCCAAAATTAATCAGCAAAGCTCTAAATATAAATGGTAAACTCTCCTGTAAAACAGAAAAGGATAAATTAGAAATACACTTAAAAACAGAGACTGACTCATTTTAAAGGACAAGTCACAGCAGAATTTATTATGTTTCAGGTGAACTCAGAAAAGCATGGACAGTAAACACAAGCTTAGAAATAGAAAATGTAAAAATAAACATGGTTAAAAGATAGGAAAAGAAAAAAATCTTTATGTTTAAGGGAACCACAGACAATGAAAAAATCCAAATATACACAAACATGTCCACACACATACACATACATATACATATATACATATATACCAAAAGTCACAGAACCTCTGCATTTTAGCAAAGTTATCTGAATTACAGAGAGAAATAGGGAGAAAAACTATGAAGTAATAGAACTTTAATGTGTCTCAGATCTCAGCAGATTCAAGAAAAAGATAAACAAGAAAGAAATTAAAGACTAGGAGAGAATTTTAGGAAATATGTATTTAAAAGTACTCTAGGGGCAGCTAGGTGGCACAGTGAACAGAGCACCAGCCCTGAAGTCAGGAGCACCTGAGTTCAAATCAGACACTTAATAATTACCTAGCTGTGTGGTCTTAGGCAAGCCACTTAACCCCATTGCCTTGCAAAAACCTAAAAAAAGTACTCTAATAATAAGTGTCTAGGATTAGAAAAGAATGTGCATATTTCTTAACTACACAAAGACTATACAAAAACTGGACATATTATAGGGCATAAAAACCTCATCAACAGATATTATATTGACCACATCTTTACTGAGCAAAATGCAATAAAATTATTATTAATTAAAATATGAAGAACCTTGAAAAGACCTTTGAAAAGATTAACAAAATTGAAAGCAACCAAATTTGATTTGGTAAAGTTATGTTTTTTGAACTGATCAAATAAATAATTAATTTTAAAAGAAAAAAAACTGTCAATATAAAAAATGAAAATGGAAAACTCACAAGAAAATAGAAAAAAATTATCAAAAGCACTTTTGCCCAATTTGTACCAAAATATATGTACATGCACACATATATGCAAGTGTTATTGTTTGGTCATTTTCAGTCATTTTTGACTCTTAGTGACCTTAGGCTTGAAAGGATGAATTATTTCCTTCTCCAGGAAGGAAATATATGTGTATGTAACTATACACATAGTATTGTATGCACCCATCAATTATAGACACAAACATTTAAACAAGGTTAAACTACAGTATATGTAGCCATTCACTAACTGCTAAACCTTGATTGTTTTCCATTTCCCCCCTTTTTTCTGATAAAAAGAAAAAAAAATCCCACATATCAAATTAGCAAAAGTACCTAAAAACTAAAACAGAATGGTGTTAAAAGTTTCTACATATGCAAGTACTTTAAACATCTTCTCTGACATAGAAAACTACTAGAATAATTTTTGGAGGTCAAATTACTACTACAATCATCAAGGTCCAAAAGATCTAATAAATCCATTACTGGGCAAATACCAAAAGTGATATAATGAAAATAAATAAGAATAATAAAAATTCAATTTCTAAAGCACTTTACTTACAACAATGTGCTAACATTATTATTTCCATTTTATAGAGGAAAGTAAGACTCTGACAGTTTTAATGACCTCCCTAGAGTTATCCAGTTAATAAGGAGAGAAGTTAGAACTTAAACTCATTATCTTCTGAATTCAGAACTAGTCTTATGAGTATATCATTGTACAACAATTATTTTGACTCATGAAACTTATTTTACTTATTTTAAGTAAATAATTGAAATTAAATAAAAATAACTTATAAATATTGTAGATAGTCACAATCATTGCTGGTAGAATTCAAAATTTATAGAATCTTTCTGATTTGTAGAAGACTACAGAAGAGTCTTGCCAAAACAATTATATCCTTTGCCTAAATAATTCTATGCTAGAAAAATACTCTGACACTGTAGTTAAAAAAATAGTTGTTCAAAAATTTTTCATAGTTGTATTATATATAATCACTAAATAAAACAAAACAAAAAGCGAACAAAAAAACTAAAAGCACCCTAAACGTTCAACAAGAGAATGGTCTAATAAATTTTTGGACTTTGATATAATGGAATGTTGTTAAAATAAATTAAATGGACAACAAAAATAACATGAGGAAACTTTATAAAATAATGTAATTATTTTTTAACATTAGAACTAAAAGAAAGTAAAAGAAAATACTATTGTAAATAATACCCAAGGTCATAAGGGAAAGAATAAATTGAACAAAAATCTGGATGGATACTTAAAAGAAGGAAATGAAAAGGATTATGATATTTCATTAAATAAATTTAATCAGGGTAATTACTAAGCAAGTCTCTGTGTTTACATTGATATTTAATGTTGTTTTTGATAAAATATCTAAATTTAAATTTAAGATGTTATATTAATATTTTATTTGATGTCAGTTTTTACTAATTCTTTTAATCTCTTGAACATATAGTCCCTTGTTGTAATTTTATCCTTTAGCACAACAGGAAGGCACTGGATGAACAAGATCCATTAAATAATGCCTTTTAATAAGATGGAGAACAAGTAAATCACAACAAATATGGCTCATATTCTGTCTTTCTATTCTGTCTCTGCTGCGATGACCCAAGGTAGCTCTAATGATGATAATATTTGGGAAGGTGGATGGCCCTCTTCTAGAAACAGTCCTGTAGATGCTAACAAATGTCTCACGAGCCATGGAACAGTTGCTCAATGGAAGCACATTTTAATCACGAGGGTACCTTTGTCTCAGAGTCAGAACGACAATCTGAACATACTGCAGGACTCAATGCCAGATTCTCCAACATGCATGATGACAGGCTAATATGATGACTGGGGTTGTTTTCACAGAATTAAAAAGAAAACCAGAGCACTGAAAGGATCTTTAGAAAGAAGTTAACTCAACTCTAGCCTGCAACAAAAATCCCTGCTAAAGTAATCTTGAGAAATTATTAACAAAACTTTATTTAAATGTTTCTAATTATGAGGAACTTGTTGCTTTTCATCATGTCTGACTCCTCATGACTCCTGGATCATACTATTCATGGGGTTTTCTTGGCAAAGATAGTAGAGCAGGTCTCTATTTCCTCTTTAGTGGATCAAGGCCAACAGAAACAAAGTGACTTAACTGGGGTCACACAGCTAGCTACTAAGTGCCTAAGGC
The DNA here is from genome assembly GCF_037893015.1 of Macrotis lagotis. Taxonomy (NCBI): domain Eukaryota; kingdom Metazoa; phylum Chordata; class Mammalia; order Peramelemorphia; family Peramelidae; genus Macrotis; species Macrotis lagotis. The sequence goes on along the minus strand of NC_133658.1, from coordinate 82,224,470 downwards.
TGAATTTGATCTCAGATCAACTTGACCAGGGCTCTATCCACCCAGTCATCCAGCTACTTGTGAGGAACTCACACCATCCGCTAAAGCAACCCATTTCAAGTCAGTATAACTCTATTAGGAGGCTTAATTGAGCTGGTATCTGACTTTGTATAACTTTAAATCATTGGGGTAAGGTAGAACAAGTCTGAACCATCTTCCATAAAATGATCCTTCAAATACTTTAACAGTTATCAGATTCCTCTAAAGTTTATCCAGAACCATCCCTAAGGCCTTCAACTGATCCTTGTATAACATAATATGAATAATAAAAATTATTTTAACAATAATAAAAAAAGTAATCATTTAAGGTTTTCACAGTACTTTACAAATATGATTTGACTCACATGATCCTCAAAACAGTGTAGGGAGACTGAAGGCTATTATGATCTCCATTTTACAGATGAGGAAACAGAGGTCAACAAAGGTTAAATGACTTGATCAAAGTCACCGAGCATATATCTGAGGCTAGGTTGCATCTCCTATCTTACTGGTTCCAAATCTATCCATCCTAACCCTTCAAGCATTATCCCCACCATCATCATTCTACATGTTATCAATGATCTTCTTAAAACACAATGCCCCAAACTGAACATAAGCCATAAGAAGTGATCTGAATAGGACAGAGTGTAATGGAAATTAATATTTCTTACTTTGAACACTCTTTATTAATAATTCTGAGGATTCATTCACTTTTTTGTCAGTCATGCCATATTGCTGATTTGCTAATGGTCTTGCAGAGCATGAAAAATCTTTCCACAAAACTTTTATCTATCCAAACTTCTTCTTGCTCTCCTTGTTATCAGTTCAGACCTAGATGTACATTTGTTCATACCCAATTACAAGTCATTAAAATTGGCTTATCCTCCAATTTGAATCCAGAACTTTTTGGATTCTTTCTCTACTATCCAATGAATTAGACTTTTCTCTTATCTTGAAATTGCTTATCAATTTGATAAGCATGTTATGTGAAATTTCATCCTCACTGCTGACAAAAATATTGAGGCGTACAGAGCCAAGAGCACTGTATGAGATCATTATCCCTGATATCTGAGTCAACATTAAATATTTTGTGGAACCATGTCATTCAGCTAGTTTTGAATTGAACTAACCATTCTCTCATCTAGCCAATATCTCATCTTACTGCAAGTAGTCATTCTTCTTATTTGTGATAAAAATAGTTCTAATATCTAAATTAGGCTAAGATAAAGCAAATAGAATGATAGACCAATTTACATAATAAATATGAACTCAAAAGTTTTACTGAAATCCTAGAAGAGACAGATAGCAGGATTAAAGATGAACTAGAAAAGGTGAGAGCAGAGGAAGGAAAATCTGGAATTACAAAGAGAAAAGTCATATACTTTCAGCAACAGAAGGAGTTTTAGATAAATAAACACAGAATATGAGAACTGGAAGAACCAAGTCTTTGGGTTTGAGAAGAGAAGAGAAAGTCAAAGAGATGGTATTCAGGGTTCAGAAATATCTATTAATAATCCAGTGAGCTTGTAGTCAATAGCCTTCTGGCTGAACTCCTTAATTCTTTCTATGCATTGAGCTCTGAATGACTTTATGGAGTGGTCTGAATACCATTCTATCATAGCAGTTTTTAGAAAACTGATAAACCTTTAGTCACCTTGATTTTTTTTAATGAGCAGAGAAAATCAAAATGCTTAAAATCTCAACAAACTCAAAATAAAAATAATCATCAGAACTTGATACATATAGTTAAATGCCAACAAAATGGAGAATTCAAAAGAAATGGAGGATACAAAATAGCAAAATTAACAAGGCATCAAATGGACAAATTATATAAACGAATATCAGAAAAAGAAATAAAACTAACTGTAAATGAGTTACCAAAGAAGAGAGGGGAAAAATTCTAAGTCCAAAAGGATTTAGAAGAGTATTTTATCAAAACTGTTACAGTTCAATTAACGTCTAAGCTGTAAAAGAATTTTGAAAACTTGAGAAAGCAGGCTAATAAATTCTTCTTTGTGTTAAAGATATGTCTAATATCTAAATTAGGCTAGCATAAAGTAAATAGAAGCATAGACCAATTTACTTAATAAATATCAGCTCAAAAGTTTTAATGAAATTCTGGAAATGAGATAATATCAATTTATCTTTTTTAAAGTCATTCACTGAAATAAATTATTATTTATACCAAGGATAAAAGGATGACTCAAAATTAGTAAAAAAATTAAAATAATTATATGAAAAACAAAAGTAAAATATTCATTTATCCTAAAAACCCTACAAATGTCAATAAAATATAAAAGTTGATTAATCAAAAAAAAAAACCCTGGGGATATAAGGACTTCAGATCATAATGGCTGCCTGAAGTACAAAAGATCAAATAATGACTTTAAAAAAACACAAACCTCTTTCTCTAGAGAACTGCACAGAAGTCCTGTCCAGAAGTGGACAGGAAATTTAAAAAGTGGGCTTTAGGCAAAGCCAAGGCAAAGAATCAACCAATTTGACCAAAGATAGGCCAAAGACACATACTGCCTGCAGGATGCTGGGTATGGAGATGTCAAGAGCTATCCCACCTCAGGCCCCCAACCCAGAGAATGACCTAAGAAAATCAGATTGATTTTTGAAGACACCAAGGCTATGATGAGATATTTCTTTCTTATATCTCACTAGAATATTTTCACTACAATTAAAGGGACTCTAAAGTTCCACTTCATACTGACCAAATTGGCAAAGAAAATAAAAAAGTAAAACAATAATTTTGAGAAAGGATACAGAGGGGCTCTGTAGAGGCTCTATGAATTTGTTTCAACATACAAGAAAGTAATTTGGAACTATATTGAAAAATGCGATAAAATATGCACAAATTTTAAACCAAGCAATACAACTACTGGGCATAGATCTAAAAGAAACCAAAGAAAGGGTGGAAAAATCCAAGCATACATAAACATTTATATTTTCAGTTTATATTATAAACAAAAAGAGTTCATCAGTTAGGGAATGGTTAAACAAATTATGGTAAATGAATGTATTAAATACTAACATAATATTTAAAAATAACAAAATAAATAAATTCAGAGAAACCTAAAGAAACTATTAGGAAATGATGCAGAGTAATGTGAGTAGAACCAGAAGAAAAATTTGGACAGTAATGTAAAAGAAAACAACTTTGACAGATTTAAGAATTCTGAATAAAGTAATGACAATATAATGACTCCAGGTGAATGATAATGAAACATGACCCTCAACTTTCTGGAGAGAAATGATGGACTTGAGGAATAGAAGTAGAAATATATTTACTCATTTATGGAGAGAAAATGTTTGATTTGGTTTGTTTTGAAGCTATTTGTTGCAAGAGAAGGCAATATTGATGCCAAAAAAATTAATAAAAGTTCATCAATGAACTATTTCAAAAATATAGAAAGGAGATTAGAAGTCTAAAAAAAGACTTATACTATCAAAACAAGTTTAGGTTTGATCAGGTCAAATTTAATGTACACTTAAAAATAAATATAACAATAAATAATTTTGAAATATAACTTTTTTATTCTTTGTAAATTGAAATGTTTAATGTTAAATCATAATAAAAACAAATTTTTAAAAGAATATACTTTTTAAAAGTTACTAAGAGGTAGATCAAGGGATTGCTATAAATGCATTTTACTTATAATTTGGCAAAAACCTTGGCAAAGTCAACATATGAAATTCTTGATGAAAAAGATCAAGACTGGGAAAGATGATAGTACAATCATAGGGAAGTGGAAGCACTTGGATCTACCAATGACTGGGTATCATAGAATCTTAGTATTAGAACTGAAAGGAACTCCTCCTTATTTAACAGATGAGAAAACTGAGCTTAAGTGACATATTCGAGGTGACACAAGTAGTGTTAGAGCCATGATTTGAACCTGAGTTCTCAAATGAAAAGTCAGTGATCTTGATACTAAACCCGATGGCCAAAGAGTAGTTATTAACCACTTACTATCAAACTGGAAGGGAATCTCCAATAGAGTGTCACAGGGATCTATTTCCACTTGTATTTGGGCTGCTTTATTCTTCATTAAAGTGTCTTCAATAAAGGCAGAGATGAAGTCCCATTCTGAAGATTACAGAGTTGTGAGGGATAGCTAACACAGCAATGACAGGTTAGAACACTGGGTCAAATCAAATAGGAAGGAGGGGTGCAGTCAAGATGGCACCCAGATGGCAGCCTGAAGGCAGGAATTCCTGGAAATATATTCCCCCCAAAACTGTCAAATTATGACTCTAGCCAAAATTTAGAGGGGCAGAACCCACAGAAAGACTGAATGATACAATTTCCCAGTCCACGACAACTTAGAAGTTCTGCAGGAAAGGTCTGTTTCACCAGTACTGGGGGTTGGAAAGAGCCCCAGCTACAGCACAGCCACAGTGCGGCACACCATGGTGCAGCGCAGCCAGGCCAAGCACCTGGGTCCATGGCAGAGGGGGTGACTTCCAGACCTCTTGGCCCAGGGATCATTATGGACAGTTGGTAGGGGTGGTGTGAGAACTCTGCTTCACCAGAGTGGAGTGCCAGTCTCAGAACAGTACTACGGTGAGAACCTGCAGTGAGAATTGGGAAGCCACCCAGCATGTCCAGAGCTCTCAGAACACAGATGGTAAGGGAGCTGGGGGAGACTGCAGTGGTCTCTCTGTTCTCCCTGGAGCAGGACTCTGCTGTTTGCCCACACTCAAATCCAGGTTGCAGTTTGGGCTCCCATACAACAGTAGCCAAGCAGGGATCATCCTCACAGCTCCAGGTCAGGGGGAAAGGCCTGAACACAGTCAGAGCATGTCATAAGACCTTGGAGGAATTAAGGTCTCTGTGGATTGTGCCCCAAACCCCCCAAGGCCTTGGAAGTATGGTAAATCGGTCATAGTCATGAAATGAGCAAACAACAAAAAAAGAAGACTGACCATAGAAAATTACTTTGGTCCCATGGAGGATCAAAATACATACTCAGAAGATGAAGCTTCCTGTATCCAACACCTCCAGGAGAAATAGAAAATGGGCTAAGGCTATGGATGAGTTCAAAAAAAAGTTGAAAACCAATTAAGGGAGGTAGAAGAAAAATTGGGAGGAGAAATGAGAGTGATGCAGATAAATCATGAAACCAAATCAGCAGCTTGGTGAAAGAAATACAAAAAATACTTAAAATAATATGTTAAAAACCAGTTTAGGCCAAATGGAAAAGCAACACAAAAAGCAAATGACAAAAAGAATGCTTAAAAAGCAGAATTGGCCATCTGGAAAAGGAGATAAAAAAAACTCTCTGAAGAAAATAACTCCTTCAAATGCAGAATGGAACTAAAGGAACATGATGACTGTGAGAAATTAGGAAGAAATAAAACTATAACAAAACCAAAAATTGGAAGAAAATGTGAAAAACCAACTGACCCAAAAAACAGAACCAGAAGAGATAATTTAAAAATTACTGGAATACCTGAAAGTCACAACCAGGAAAAGAATCTAGACTTCATTTTTTCAAGAAATAATAATATAGTAAAATTACCCTGAGATCCAGGAAGCAGATGATAAATAGAAATTGAGGGAATTCACCAATCACCTCCTGAAAGAGATTCCAAAAGAAAAACTTCCAGGAATATTATAGTCAAATTCCAAAACTCCCAAGTCAAAGAGGAAATATTAAAAGCTACCAGAAAAAAACAATTCAACTACCGTGGCTCTATAGTTAGGATTACAAAGGATCTGGCAGCATCTACATTAAGGGCTCATAGGGATTGGAATATGATGTTCTGGAAGGCAAGAGACCTGGGTTTACAACCAAGACTCAACTACACAGCAAAATTGAACATCCTCTTTCAGGGGTAAAAGATGGACTTTCAATGAAACAGAGGACTTTCAAACTTTCCTATTTAAACAACCAGAGCTGAACAGAAAGTTTGATCTCTAAGGCCAGGACTCAAAGGAACCACAGAGGGGGTGGTTTAAAAGGACTAATTATGAGGAATTTAATGATGAACTGTTTGTATTCCTGCATGGGAAGAAGATATTGATAACTCATATGATCTTTCTCATTTGTAAGAGAAGTTAGAAGGATCATATATAGATAAGGCACAGGAAGGGGCTGAATGTAATGGTATAATATAGTAATAAGATGGAGTCAATGGGTGATAAACAAAGTACTGGGAGGAAGGGAAAAGAGAGGAAAAAGCGTCTAAGATATTTCACATAAGAGTCAAGAAAAAGCTTTTACAATGGAGTGGAATGGCTGAAGGCAAGGGGGAATGAGTGAGCCTTCATTCTCATCAGAAATGACTCAGAGAGGAAATAATATACACACTTAAAAGGGTATAGAAATCTAACTTACCCTAGAGAAAAATGAAAGGAAAGGGATGGAATAAGGGGGAATGCAGGAAGGAAGGTGGGGAGTAGATGATAGAAGTGAGGGAAGATCATGGGAGAGGGTACTCAGATACAACACACTTCTGAACAGGGACAAGATGAAAGGAGAGAGAGAACAGAATAAATGAGAGTGGGAAGGAATTGAGTGTAGGGAAATACAGTTAGTAAGAGGAACTATGGGGAAAATATTGAAGCAACTTCTCCAGTGGACTTATGATAAAGAAGGCAACTCATCCCAGTGACAGAGCTGTTGGAATCTGAACATAGACTGAAGTACACATTCCCCCTCACCTCTCTCTCACTATTCTTGAGGTTTCTCATCTTTCTGGAGGGGAGGAGGGTTTATGTTTACTCTAACAACAAGATAATTGTAATAATATAAACAAAAAAGAAAAATCAAATAGGATGAAATTTAATTAGAGTCTTAAATTTGGACTCAAAGTAAAATACAGATAAGGAAGAATGATTAGACAATGGATTTCATAAAAATTATTTTTTTGTTTTTTTATTCTGTTCTGTTTTATTTTATGATTCAATAATAGGCTATGATTGTCAAAAATGTTCCCACCTTTGACTGTACTAGGAGAGGCATAGGTGAATAGGACAAAGTCTACTCTAGAGCACCTAGCTCTAGCCACATTTCAGACAGGACATTGATAAGTGGTAAAGGATCCAAAGTAAATCAGTCAGGATGGAAAGAGCCTTAAGTTGATGCCATACAAGACTCAATTTAAGGAACAGATAATGCTTTAGCATGGAAGAAAGAAGGTTGGGTGACAAGAAAGGTCTCTTAATTGTCTTGGAAGAAGATTTAACCTTCTTTGATTTGATGCTAGCAATCAAAATTAGGAACAATTAGCAAAAGTCATAAAGAAAAAAACTTACTTTATATAAAGAAAAATCTGCTAACAGTACAGTAACAACAGAGTTGTCCCAAAATGGAACAGGTTGCTGAGGAAATAATGGTTTCACTCTTCTTGGAAGACTCCAAGAAAATACTAGATGCTCATTTGTTGGGTAGGTTGTAGAGTAAGTTACCCTTTTTTGGCAATAGGTCACACTGTATAGCCAATGGGGACATCATTCAAATTCAGAAATTTTTCAAAAGAAAAACTATTTTCTCTTAAGAAATTCCAGTTGGTCTGGTAGCAATTTTCATTTGACTCAGATTTTGTGGCCTTGTGAGAACCACAAATATCCAACAGAAATAAATTATATTACTATGAATATAACCTGGCATAAATATATTCTTTTCTACTTTCAGTTGCAGACATATTCTTTCTAACATCCTTAAATTGTTCCTCAGAAAAATATTAGGTGAAATAATCATCCAAGGGGCACTCAATTTGAATGGAACAATACTGCAATCAGATGAAGTTTTAGTATAGATTCACTATATTATAGTGGATTTTGGCTAAGAAAATCAAAGTAATATGTGTCTAGAAAAGGTAGTGTTCTAGTTTTGCAATAAAAGGGAAGGATAAAGGATAGACAACTCAAGAATTATATTAGTATACACAAAACTATAAAAGAACCCAATAAGGGCTTCACCTGGATGAATCCTTTCTAAAAAAATTGACAGAATTTTAAGAACAAAAATAACACTGGATGAGACAATATAAATGAGTTGTGATCTGTACAGGTATGTGAAGCATCATATTGATGAGATATTGGGAAAAATGGTATTTAAGTGTAAATGACATTTGTCATTGAGAATGACATTGGCCAAAAGTGATGAGATATGGGCTAAGCCTACAGATTTCTCCTTTCTTGGCACCTTCAGAAGGAGATACAACATATGGAGAAAAAGCAATGAAAAGAAAAAATAAATAATAAAAGAAGAGAAAAATGTGCCAATTAATAGTAGAGTACTGAAAATTTATCTAAAGTCAACACGGTCAATATTTTCAAACATTTGAAGGATTACACAAAATATTGAAACAATAATTAAACAAAACTGAAGTAAACAATCCAGAAAACCAAGCCACATAATAAAAAGAAAAAATTGAAAAAAATGCAGGGGAAAGAAAATAATCCGAAGAAATAACAAAGAGCAGAGCACAGCACTGTCTATCCCCTGTGGACTACCAGGAATTTTTCATTTCATGCATCATTTACAACTTATTATAGTAAATTCCAGAAAGGCAGTACATATACTTAACAGAAAATAAAAAGATAATTTGGGGTTATTTCTTTAAAAAGTAGCTTCATGTATGACATAGATAGCATTTTTTTTTTCAGTCTCATAATGGGTAACTCTATCAGCAGTCACAGCCATCTCTGACATTAAAGGGTGGGTTTGAAATATACAAAGACATAGTGAAATTTTTCTCTCATCATGAATTTGTCTAAGTGCATAATTTCAATAATTACATCACATTCAGCTTTAGATTCCATTGTCCCAATTGGTATACCTTAGGATACCTAGGTGATCAGACCCTAGTCTTATTTTTATGCCAGGTCAGGAGAAAGTGGGTTAAAAACTGTAGAGTGAGGAAGAAAGAAAGGAATGGGAGAGAAGGGAGCAGAGGAAGGAACGGTAGTAAGAACAGAAACCCCCATAGTTACAGTGAAGTAATTGGAAATTAACAGGAGGGAAACTCCTAGAAGCAATCTGGAAAGAGCAAAACTGAAATCAGAGCGATAGAATAATGGAAGAGAAAGAATACTTGGGGGTCAGAAAGCCCTTGAGATAGTCAAGAAGGGGAGAGTGAAAAGAATATTCAATGTGGAACCAGCAGGTACTTGTATTTATCTCACTCATAACACTTAATCAAAAGTAACATTCTTAGTTAACAGCTCTGAGTTTCACTTTCTTTATCTGTAAAATGGGTATATTAATACTTGTAAAATTTAAAGGGCTGTTGGAAGATTGAAATAAGAAAATGCTGTATATGTAAATTCTTTCACATGAATATAAATTATTATTATTATTATTACTTTTCATCTAAGTCCCTCTTATAGACAATCAGTGAAAAGGAATAAATAATTATGCATTAAATGGTCTGAGCCCCCATTAGCTATTCTTTTTTCCAGAAATGGAGAGTCAAGTTGTACAGTA